>NC_059204.1:39283370-39508370 GCF_020615455.1 Coregonus clupeaformis
ATACACCGGAGCCTCACTGCGGTGGCGATCGGCGCTCGCCTTTTGCCGCCTGATAGCCCGCTGCAGATAGACATGCGCAGCGTTCCATGTTTCCTCAGAGCGCCGAAACCACTCATCCACCGCAGGGGCTTCGATTTGGCTCTGATGCCAGGGTGCCAGGACCAGCTGATAACCCAGCACACACTGAAAAGTTGTAAGGTTAGTGGAGGAGTGGCGGAGTGAGTTTTGGGCTATCTCTGCCCAGGGGATATACCCCGACCACTCCTCCTGCCGGTCCTGGCAATAGGCCCTCAGAAAACCTACCCACATCCTGGTTTACTCTCTCCACCTGCCCATTACTCTCAGGGTGAAAACCGGAGGTAAGGCTAATCGAGACCCCCAGACGTTCCATAAACGCACTCCAGACTCTAGAGGTGAACTGGGGACCCCAATCAGACACTATATCCTCAGGCACCCCGTAGTGCCGGAAGACGTGAGTAAACAGGGCGTCGGCCATTTGTAGGGCTGTAGGGAGACCTGGCATAGGAATGAGACGGCAGGCCTTAGGAAACCGATCCACAACGACCAAGATCGTGGTGTTCCCCTGGGAGGGGGGAAGGTCCGTGACAAAATCCACCGATAGGTGAGACCACGGCTGTTGTGGAACGGGTAGGGGTTGTAACTTCCCTCTGGGCAGGTGTCTAGGCGCCTTACACTGGGCGCACACCGAGCAGGAAGAGACGTAAACCCTCACGTCCCTAGCTAAGGTGGGCCACCAGTACTTCCCACTAAGGCAGTGCACTGTCCGACCAATACCAGGATGACCAGAGGAGGGTGACGTGTGAGCCCAATATATCATTCGATCACGGACCTCGAGCGGCACATACTTCCGGCCCTCTGGATACTGTGGGGGAGTAGGGTCAGCACGTAACGCCCGCTCGATGTCCGCATCGACCTCCCACACTACTGGTGCCACCAGACAAGACTCCGGAAGTATGGGAGTAGGCTCAATGGACCTCTCCTCTGTGTCATATCGTCGGGACAGGGCGTCTGCCTTAGCGTTCTGTGACCCTGGTCTATAAGTGATCTTAAATACAAATCGGGTAAGAAACATGGCCCACCTAGCCTGTACTCCAGGTTACGATGGTCAGTCAGAATGAGAAAAGGGTGTTGAGCCCCCTCAAGCCAATGCTTCCACACCTTCAGGGCTTGAACCACAGCTAGCAGCTCCCTGTCCCCCACGTCATAATTGCACTCCGCCGGACTGAGCTTCTTAGAATAGAAAGCACGGGGGCAGAGTTTTGGAGGCGTGCCCGAGCGCTGAGACAATATAGCACCGATCCCCGCCTCGAACGCATCCACCTCGACTTGGAACGCCAAAGAGGGATCCGGATGTGCCAGCACCGGAGCCGAGGTGAACAGGTCCTTCAGATGTCTAAACGCCCTGTCCGCCTCAGCCAACCACTGCAAACACACCGGGCCCCCCTTTAGCAGGGAGGTGATGGGAGCTGCTACCTGTCCAAAGCCCCGGATAAACCTCCGGTAGTAATTGGCAAAACCCAAAAACCGCTGCACCTCCTTCACCGTGGTGGGAGTCTGCCAATTACGCACGGCTGAAACGCGGTCAATCTCCATCTCCACCCCTGACGCGGACAACCGATGTCCCAGGAAGGAGATGGACTCCTGGAAGAACAGACATTTCTCCGCCTTCACATACAGGTCATGCTCCAACAGTCTACCAAGCACCCGACGCACCAGGGACACATGCTCGGCTCGTGTAGCAGAGTATATTAGAATGTCATCAATATACACCACTACACCCTGTCCATGCAAATCCCGTAAAATCTCGTCCACAAATGATTGGAAGACTGAAGGAGCATTCATTAAACCGTATGGCATGACGAGGTACTCATAGTGACCCGAGGTGGTACTGAATGCTGTCTTCCACTCATCTCCCTCCCTAATGCGCACCAGGTTGTACGCGCTCCTGAGATCCAATTTTGTGAAGAATCACGCCCTGTGTAATGACTCCGTCATACTAGCAATCAGAGGGAGAGGATAGCTGTATTTGATTGTAATCTGATTGAGACCACGGTAATCAATACACGGGCGTAAACCCCAATCCTTCTTCTTCACAAAAAAGAAACTTGAGGACGCAGGGGAAGTGGACGATTGTATGTATCCCTGTCTCAGAGATTCGGTGACGTATGTCTCCATAGCCGCCGTCTCCTCCTGAGACAGAGGATACACATGACTACGAGGAAGCGCAGCGCCTACCTGGAGGTCTATCGCACAATCCCCCTGTCGATGAGGTGGTAATTGAGTCGCCTTCTTTTTACAGAAGTCGAGTGCCAAATCGGCATACTCAGGAGGAATGGGCATGGTGGGAATTTGGTTCGGACTTTCCACCGTCGTTGCCCCTACGGAAACACCTACACACCGCCCGACACACTGATCAGACCATCCCTTGAGAGCCCTCTGTTGCCATGAAATGTTGGGGTCATGAGATGTTAACCAGGGAAGCCCCAACACCACGGAAAACACAGGAGAGTCAATCAAATACAACCGTATAATCTCCTCATGGCCCTCCTGCGTCTTCATCTTAAGTGGCGCTGTGACCTCCCTAATCAATCCCGACCCCAAAGGGCGGCTATCTAGAGCATGGATGGGGAAGGGCACATCAATTGGTACAATAGGAATCCCTAAATTATACGTGAACCGGCGATCGATAAAATTCCCAGCTGCGCCTGAATCTACTAGCGCCTTATGCTGGGAGTGAGGAGAAACCTTGGGAAACACAACTTTAATACACATATGTACAACAGAGAGCTCTGGGTGAGTTGGGTGCTTACTCACCTGGAATGGCTCATCAGTGCGCTGCCTACTGCCTCGATTCCTAGGAGACCCTCCCCAGCACCGACTCGCAGTGTGTCCTCTGCGGCCACAGTTGGTGCAGGGGACGGCCTCTCTCCTGGTCTCTCTCCTAGTCTCCCTAGCACCAGCACCCCCGAGCTCCATAGGGCTCGGCTCGGAAGTGCTGGGGGATGGAATGGACAGCCCCGACTCCGGACATCCGCGGGTAACCAACAGGGTATCTAGGCGAATCGACATGTCCACCAGCTGATCGAAGCTTAGGTTGGTGTCCCTGCAGGCCAATTCCCGATGCACATCCTCCCTCAGGCTGCACCTGTAGTGGTCGATGAGGGCCCTCTCATTCCATCCCGCATTGGCAGCCAGAGTCTGGAAGTCCAGTGCGAACTCCTGCGCACTCCTCTTCCCCTGTCTGAGGTGGAACAGACGCTCACCCGCCGCCTTCCCCTCTGGGGGATGATCGAACACTGCCCTGAAGCGGCGGGTGAACTCCGCATAGTTGACTGTGGCGGCGTCTATTCCCCTCCACTCGGTGTTGGCCCACTCCAGCGCCTTGCCGGACAGACAGGAGATGAGGGCGGACACGCTCTCGTATCCCGAGGGCACCGGGTGGACGGTTGCCAGGTAGAGTTCCACTTGGAGCAGGAAACCCTGACACACGGCCGCGGTGCCATCATAAGCCCTCGGGAGCGAGAGCCGAATCCCTCTGGACCCCGGAGGTGAAGCGATGGGTATAGCTGATGGTGGAGGTGGGCAAACCTCCTCTTTCCCATCGCTCCAAGGTGTTCATCACCCCTTCCATGGCGGTGCCGAGAGCCTGGATCATGGCCGCTTGTTGTGTTACGCGCTCCTCCATTGATCCAGCTGGCACCGCCGCTCCTGCTGACTCCATGTCTTGGTGTGTGATTCTGTCACACGACGTGTATGCGGTCAGCGAAGTCAAACGCAGGACACAGAGCGGCTGGCAACATACTTTACTGAACACAGTAAAAACGTACAAAACAACAAACCTCCAAACAGGGAGGAAAACACAAAGACCCGTAACACAAAGCAACTGCCGAAATGACAACGAACAATCACACACAAAATAACCAATGAGAGACAGGTGGAAATATAGGGAATACAATCCAACATAATGGGAAACAGGTGTAAACAATAAAGACCAAACAAGACAAACACCGAAACATCGATCGGCAGTAGCTAGTACTCCGGGGACGACGAGCGCCGAAGCCTGCCCGAGCAAGGAGGAGGAGCAGCCTCGGCTGAATCCGTGACACACTGAATGTTCCTGAGTGGCTGAGTTACAGTTTTGACTTAAATCTGCTTGAAAAACTATTGCAACACTTGAAAATGGTTGTCTAACAATGATAAACAACCAATTTGACAGAGCTTGAATAATTTTGAAAAGGATAATGGGCAAATATTGTACAATCCAGGTGTGCAAAGCTCTTAGAGACTTACCCAGAAAGACTCACAGCTGTAATAGCTGCCAACATGTATTGACTCAGGGATGTGAATACTTCTGTATTTCATTTTCAATACATTTGAAAAAAATTCTAAAAACCTGTTTTCAGTTTGTCCTTATTGGGTATTGTGTGTAGATGGGTGAAAGAAAAATCTATTTAATCCATTTTGAATTCAGTCTGTAACACAACAAAATGTGGAATAATTCAAGCAGTATGAATACTTTCTGAAGGCACAGTATGTACAATCATTTGGTGACAATGCTCACTGATTACAGCCCCAAAACGTTCACAAGAGTTTGAGCTCCTATGTAAAATATACCATCCCACTCTTTGGCCAGCTGTTGATTTTTCAAGACATGGTGGACGTCTCTTTGGTTTAGAGCAGCCACTTAACAGATGAATTGAGGGTCATGATAATGTCTGAGCACAAATTACCTACTCCACCGCATGACACTTTCTCAGAATCAGGTCGTTTTTGTTTGCTGATTGTGCGACACTGGTGACTCATTCTCAGTACAATGTGTGGTAATGGCAGCCAACCCCGCTGTCAGTCACCTGTAGTTAAGCCTTGAATGTAATTATAAACTGGGTGGTTCGAGCCCTGAATGCTGATTGGCTTATCGCCGTGGTATATCAGACCGTATACCACAGGTATGACAAAACATTTATTTTCACTGCTCTAATTACGTTGGTAACCAGTTTATAATAGCAATAAGGCACCTCTGGGATTTGTGGTATATGGCCAATATACCATGGCTAAGAGCTGTATTCAGGCACTCCAAGATGCGTTGTGCCTAAGAACAGCACTTAGCCGTGGTATATTGGTCATATACCACACCCCCTCGGGCCTTATTGCTTAAATATACTTTCTAATGATGTACTGTAAAGTGTGTGTGTGTGTGTGTGCATGCATGCATGTGTGTGTGTGTGGGGTGGGGGGCTCACATGGACACGTGTGCATGAGGAAGAGAGGAGGGACAATATTGTATAGTAGTATTCTGTGAATCACAAACAAAGCCGTTTGATTATGCCTTTGCACTATAGAAAAGGAGGATGGATTTTCTGCATGACAAAATGTCTGATGGTCTCTTGCAATGTGTATTGATCACAAAGGGCTATTTCATGCTATTTCGTGATTTATTTCAAATATACAATTAAACAATTAGAAGGGAATTCAAGAGTTTGTGTTTATGTTTTATTTTACAGTTTGCTACACCTTTCTGATATTGATACAGATCATTACATTGTAAAATGGTAACTACATCATAGTTACCTAATAATGACTAACGTGTTTATTTGTTTCTTCTCTCTCAAACCTAGTATGTGGGACAGCGTACCACTGAAAGTGCACTTTTTGCTGATTCTAGTCATTCAACATCAATTTGCGCAATCCCTCTTGGCATTAATGATCACAGCTGAAATTAAGATATTGTTTTGGATTGAAAAAAGGAGATGGAGAGAGATGAGTGCAGAAATGGAAACAAAAGCTGACGGTCCAGGCAGAATTGGGTCTGACAGGACGTGGGATGAGACAGTGGCTGGTTTGATCTCTTGATTAGCCAGCTGAAAGACTACAGTGCTGTTTGATTCTCCACACAGCTCTCCTGATGGCCCATATCTGCATATTATAAGAGAAGGCCCAAAGGAAAGGAAGTGGGCAACACATTAGAACAGAAATTGTGAATTTCCAAATGAGTTTGCCCTCAGCATTCAACCAGCATACACTCTCCAGAGCTGGAAATAACACATTTACATAACTATTCAGACCCTTTACAATCCTTTGTTAAAGCACCTTTGACAGCGATTACAGCTGCCAAAGGTGCTTGAGCTGGGCCACTCAAGGACATTCAGAGACTTCAGACCACTCCTGCATTGTCTTGGCTGTGTGCTTAGGGTCGTTGTCCTGTTGGAAGGTGAACCTTGGCCCCAGTCTGAGGTCCTGAGCGCTCTGGAGCAGTTTTTCATCAATGATCTCTCTGTACTTTTCTCCGTTCAGCTTTCCCTCGATCCTGACTAGTCTCCCAGTCCCTGCAACTGAAAAACATCCCCACAGCATGATGCTGCCACCACTATACTTCACCATAGGGATGGTGCAAGGTTTCCTCCAGACGCGACACTTGCCATTCAGGCCAAAGAGTTCAATCTTGGTTTCATCAGACAATAGAGTCTTGTTTCTCATGGTCTGAGAGTCGATCAAGTGCCTTTTGGCAAACTCCAAAGTGGGCTGTCATGTGCCTTTTACTGAGGAGTGGCTTCCGTCTGGCCACTCTGCCATAAAGGCCTGATTGGTAGAGTGCTGCAGATATGGTTGTCCTTCTGGAAGGTTCTCCCATCTCCACAGAGGAACTCTGGAGCTCCGTCAGAGTGACCATCAGGTTCTTGGTTACCTCCCTGACCAAGGCCCTTCTCCCCTGATTGCTCAGTTTGGCCAGGCGGCCAGCTCTAGGAAGAGTCTTGGTGGTTCCAAACTTCTTCCATTTAAAAATGATGGAGGCCACTGTGTTCTTTGGGACCTTCAATGCTGCATAAATGTTTTGGTACCCTTCCCCAGATCTGTGCCTCGACACAATCCTGTCACGTAGCTGTGCCTCGACACAATTCCTTCGAACTCATGGCTTGGTTTTTGCTCTGACATGCACTGTCACCTGTGGGACCTTATATAGACAGGTGTGTGCCTTTCCAAATCATGTCCAATCAATTGAATTTGCCACAGGTGGACTCCAATCAAGTTTTAGAAACAACTCAAGGGTGATCAATGGAAACAGGACCCACCTGAGCTCAATTTCGAATCTCATAGCAAAGGGTCTGAATACTTATGTAAATAAGGTATTTCCGTTTTTAATATTTAATACATTTGCAAAATTTCTAAAAACCTGTTTTCGCTTTGTCATTATGGGGTATTGTGTGTAGACTGATGAGGGGAAAAAGTAAATTAATCAATTTTAGAATAAGGCTGTAACGTAACAAAATGTAGAAAAAGTAAAGGGGTCTGAATACTTTCCGAATGCACTTCACAAAGCTAACGAATAGCCTTCACAAATCTATTTGCCTAAATACTTGTGCTGTTCAAATGCAAAGAAAGTCTATCCTTGATTCCTGCTAAATGGTTAGAGGGAGAGAATCTGTACAGGCTCTGGAGATGGCATGCAGGGATTTTGTTGTGCCTGGCGGGTAGGAGCCTTGTGCCAATAACTGAAAGGTTGCTGGATCGAATCCCCGAGCTGACAAGGTAAAAATCTGTCGTTCTGCCGCTGAGCAAGTCAGTTAACCCACTGTTCCCCGGGCGCCGAAGACATGGAATGTCGATTAAGGCAGCCCTCTGCACCTCTCTGATTCAGAGGTGTTGGGTTAAATGCGGGAGACACATTTCAGTTGAATGCATTCAGTTATATCCCCCTTTCTTTCCTTTGTGTCAAGGTATGTATGGTAGGAGTCAGTAGAGCTGGGTGTTACTGTTGGTGTTTCTGTTTACCTCAGGACTACTGGCATAAGGTTGTGTTGTGTCTCATGTCCAAGTAGTGTCGACCAGCCTGTGCAAACAAACAAGATTGTTGTTGAAACAGGAGAGGAAGAGGAGAGAGGGCATCAGTTGATTATCACTGACAATGACACTCTTTATCATACCCAGTACACATGCCAGTCTGTAATGCTCATTGATTTTGGCAGGGAGAGACATCAGACACCACATTTTTCAATGTGCTTCCATTGTGTTTGGATTACTACAAACTTTATTGTATATAGTCTGATCAATTAGAAAACGAACGTATCATTGTCATCAATAAGAATAGGCAACAGAAACAGCAGATGTTTCATAGAATGATGATTATATTGCTTTCGTTTTTTTAAGCAAATGTACATGATGATTTACAAGAGATGATTTACAAGCAGCCAACCATGGAGGGTCTGTAAAAATCAATAGCATCATTACATGAGCAGGCTGTCAGAACTCAGCACACTGATTAAATGTCTTGCATGCCAATCATGCTTATGGATCATGCAAGACAAAATCAGGTTAATTATCAATGTAAGAGTTACTACTAGTAATCATACTCCCTGTGTTGTCGTGAAGAAACAAATGGAACGTGTGAATGTTCTATTGATTTATTTTCCTCATATGACACCTTATTATCTGATTAGATCTAGAGATTCTTCGGTCAGATCAAGCTTAGGCAGTGCTACAGAAACCATTATGAGGAACTCACACTTGTGTGTGTGTGCGTGCATGGAGGGGACTTGGCAGGGAAATCCCTGATTGACAGCTTCAACGGTTGAATGATTTTGGCTACCCACTAATCTGTTCAGTAGCTGTCGATCAGTAATCACCTTTCCTCACATACACTTGCGCACACACACACACGTGCCTCCCATTTCCAGAGAAAAGCACAGAGCCATGGTGAAAGAAGCTTGGTAGTGAATAAAAGACAATGGGATGAAGAATGGAAGAAGGATGAGAGAAGACAGGGGTGGAAGGCAATAAGGAGGAGGCACCACCAGACTCAATGAGCATGTGTTAGTCTATAGCAGGGAGACAGATGTGTATGGGATTTTTCCTCTAATATCTGAAACAGGTTTCCCTAGACAGGGGTGATACCTTTACCAGCAGGCAGCAGCCCCTGACCATTACTCTTGCTGAGAAACGTCATGTCAGGGCAGCCAGATGAGGTTTTAAATGACTGTCACGTCCCCCTCTATTTCAAATGGCCTCGTGTTATGGCATCCTATAGCCATTTATTTTATTTACGGCTTCTGCTTCCAGCTGCTTTTCTTTATGGGGCCAGAATATAAACTTGATCAAAGCAGGGGGGCAGGTTTGGCCTTGTTGTGGTGGGGACAGTTTATTTATTTTATTTTACCTTTATTTAAGCAGGGAGTCAACATTGAGATCAGGGATCTCTTTCACAAGGGAGCCCTGCATATACAACATAAAAAATCTAATACAATGTAAAACCAGTAAAATACAGCACAACACAAATATTCAAGAAAAACAAGAAGGTCCCCAACCAATATTTTGAATTGCCTGAGCGACACCAGAACATCCAATTTTAATGTATTATGTAGTTGGTTCCAGCAATGAGGTGCTTTAAAACTAAAAGCGGATTTACCTAGTTTGGGGGAGACCCGAGGAACCTCAAGAGTTAACCAACCTCGTGAACGGGTTTGGTATTTTTTTGTTTTTATTCAGCCGATTTTGTGAGAAGGCCGATTTTCGGGATGTGTCATGGTCTGACAAACACCGCTCTAGCTCTGTCACCTTTCACCGCAGATGCGGAAGTGCGACATCGGTGGATGCAGTGGATTGAGACACACCCAATGCAAAACAAAACAGATATCTCTAGCTTAAACTGACGGATGTTTATGGGGATTTTTATTATCATGCTTATTCGATTTCCGCGGGGGCGCGGACAGCGACTCTAGTGGGTTAACAGTTAGGAAAGTTGGAACCTTGTGTAGTAGAGCTTTGTAAACAAAAAGGGAATAGTCTATGGGACTTTAATTAGGAGTGTGATGCTGTGGTATAAACACAGGCACTAGGACACTGGAATGGGTAAAACACTGTGCTGCTCCTCCACCCCACCTCTGATTGAGTATTTAAAAATGTATTAAGCTTTAATGAGCACTGGGCATTTCCAAGAACAGGATAGAATGTGGAGAATCAGAATTGATGAAAAATAGCCTAGTTAATGTGGACTTGCTGTTGGAAGGAGTTTGAACAGGAAGAGGAGGTGTTTAATAGGACTGTGTTGGTGGAGAGTAGGGGGAGATCTTAGACCAATCGAAGACACCTATAAAGACTCGGTGGAATGCCACTTTGGATAGTCAGATAAGTGGCTCATAAAAAGGGTGTGGGAGGTGCATTAGACCACTAAAATCATTAGACCACGTATTACTAAATGGGTTAAATGTTGAGAAGAAATTGGATAGATAGAGAAAGAGAGAAGGAGGGATGGAGAGGGAGAGGGACAGAGAATGAAGTCCTGAGGCTTATGGGAAGGAATGGATCTGAAAGAATGGTAAAAAATAAACATATACATATGACATTGAGAAACACAAAAAACAGCAGCCACATTGTGATCAGTGGGTTTTCAGAGACCCTATGCTAAACAGAACCTCTACAGAGGGTAAACATGCATTTTAAACTATTTTAAAATTTTAATCTAAAACTGCTCATTGGGCATTGCACTGCGGCTGCCCTCTGCTCCAGCCTCTCCAGCCTAATGTGTGTGTGTGTGTGTGTGTATGTGTGTGTTTATATTGGGTTAATGCAGAAGGCACATTTACATCATGTATGTCCTTCAGTGATCTGAAAATGCTACTTAAACCAGGAGGAATGGGAGATGTTAGGGCCGCACTTTACAGACCCTGAAATCTCCTCCTTTCTCACTCCCTCTCTCATCTCTTGCTATTCTTCTCGGGTTTCACCAACTTTCATTTTGTCTGTATATCTTAGTATTAAAGGTAGCCTCTGTGTTACACACTACACATAATACATGCATAACTCTCTTTTCGGGTTAGTGTTGAGCAATAATGTATTGTAAGTGTGTGAACATGCTGCAAGCTAATTCTCCCCTTCCTTTTTTAGCTATTTGTTTACTTGTCTCACAGACGTTTGTTTTTTAGCTGCTGGGCTATCTGCCACCGGGCTGTTTAGTAGGATTAGATCTCCATGATCCCCACAGCAACTGATGCACAGCGGAAAGAGAAACATGACTGATAGTGAACCAGTGGGGCTCTTTTGTTTCCTGCGCTCATTTACTCTCATATACCAAACATTGAGCAAACCCAGAAAGAAGAAACAGCAAATTAAGCCGCTTAACGTTTTGGTCCTCCTTTTAAAATGGTTTGCCAGCAGAAGCCTTAAATCAATAGCACAGATTTGAATGGATTAGTAAATACAGTGTCTTTCATAACATTCTTCTAGTTCTGGATATCATTAGTCTTATTAAGCCTCTTTTTTGCCTTGGATTAATTCTGCCCCTTGGAAACCCCATTAATTTATGCAGCATGTATCAGCCTCGGGTGCTGTTAATTATATATTGATAAATACTGTAGCTGGCTAACTGCAGAGAAACAGATAGGTCTCTGTATTGAATACTGGATAATGTCCTCTTGTTGTGTTTTACACGTGAACTAAACTCCATGCAGTACAAACTTGGCAAACACGACCATGAGCTAGGCACAGATGAAACTCTAACAATGAATATCTCACCTATGTGGATTTCCTCATCAGCATGGGGTCTATCATTTTCACACACATCCCTGTCTCTGACATATCCCACACCTTATCACTGACAGATTCCAAAATAGCATAATGTCAGCCTGCTTCTGCATTATCACCCCTAAGCCTGCAGCTAGCTTTACAGCTACAACATATGACTATGAATTATGAATTGCTATGCTTCGCTGTTAATCTCCTGAATGTAGTGACTCAGGACAGAGAACTTTGTTCAACTGTTAACTTTTCTGCCCTACAAGTGGTCTTTGCAGCTCATCACCAAAGACAAGATCACAATGCCATAACAAACTATTTTTGGGGTACACAATAGCATGCCTGGTTTATGTTAATACTGTATACCCCGCTATGGGTGTTGATTTTGCCTATGAGAATACCAATATGTTGCCATGTCTAATTTCAGACCGATAACCATTAACTTACAATGTGTTCTTGGAAAGATTGGTACGGCAGACCCAGATATTTGTGTGTGAAATAAAGAGGTGTTAACACAGAAGAGGAGAGGGGTAATGCATGCTTGGCGATAACGGGGGTAAAGTACATGGAAGCAACTGCTTTGATGTTGTGTGCTCTGTGTTTATATGAGCAGTACCGCTTTGATCTCATAATGCGAACAGTCTGGAGCGGGGTGTCATTATATTACCCACTGCTAAAGGATGTACCTCATACACCCTAACAGAGAGGAGAAGGGGTGGGGATAAGAGTATCAATCTGAACAAGACCACTCCTATTTTTAAAACGATTATTTACCTCAAAGAATCGCCTGTCAGACTAAATAAAGTCATCCTTACACTTACAGGTCAATGCCAGAGTATACAGTGTTTTAGGCCTTTATTTCCACTGTAAAATGAGAAAAGGGTCAAAGCTGTCAAACTCCATTCCAGTAATTCTGATGAATGTAGTCACATCATATGAGATAATGTCCTTATTCTCACCTTCCCATAAACATGGCAGCTGATGGAGAAGATGGCCAGATGTGCTGGGCCCTCACCACCCCCTGTCCAGACACACATGGCTGCCTTACGGGGGGCTGTGTGTGCGTCTGCATAGCCGCAAGGGTCCGCAACGAGGAAATGATGCAATTGCACAAGGATCTGTGCCAAAGCACCATCCACAGACCTGCACCTGGCTTCTGGCTTACTAAAAATGAGTTTTACAGTGGGGAAAAAAAGTATTTAGTCAGCCACCAATTGTGCAAGTTCTCCCACTTAAAAAGACGAGAGAGGCCTGTAATTTTCATCATAGGTACACGTCAACTATGACAGACAAAATGAGAAAAAAAATTCTCAAGAAAATCACATTGTAGGATTTTTAATGAATTTATTTGCAAATTGTGGTGGAAAATAAGTATTTGGTCAATAACAAAAGTTTCTCAATACTTTGTTATATACCCTTTGTTGGCAATGACACAGGTCAAACGTTTTCTGTAAGTCTTCACAAGGTTTTCACACACTGTTGCTGGTATTTTGGCCCATTCCTCCATACAGATCTCCTCTAGAGCAGTGATGTTTTGGGGCTGTCGCTGGGCAACATGGACTTTCAACTCCCTCCAAATATTTTTTATGGGGTTGAGATCTGGAGACTGGCTAGGCCACTCCAGGACCTTGAAATGCTTCTTATGAAGCCACTCCTTCGTTGCCCGGGCGGTGTGTTTGGGATCATTGTCATGCTGAAAGACCCAGCCACGTTTCATCTTCAATGCCCTTGCTGATGGAAGGAGGTTTTCACTCAAAATCTCACGATACATGGCCCCATTCATTCTTTCCTTTACACGGATCAGTCGTCCTGGTCCCTTTGCAGAAAAACAGCCCCAAAGCATGATGTTTCCACCCCCATGCTTCACAGTAGGTATGGTGTTCCTTGGATGCAACTCAGCATTCTTTGTCCTACAAACACGACGAGTTGAGTTTTTACCAAAAAGTTATATTTTGGTTTCATCTGACCATATGACATTCTCCCAATCCTCTTCTGGATCATCCAAATGCACTCTAGCAAACTTCAGACGGGCCTGGACATGTACTGGCTTAAGCAGGGGGACACGTCTGGCACTGCAGGATTTGAGTCCCTGGCGGCGTAGTGTGTTACTGATGGTAGGCTTTGTTACTTTGGTCCCAGCTCTCTGCAGGTCATTCACTATGTCCCCCTGTGTGGTTCTGGGATTTTTGCTCACCGTTCTTGTGATCATTTTGACCCCACAGGGTGAGATCTTGCGTGGAGCCCCAGATCGAGGGAGATTATCAATGGTCTTGTATGTCTTCCATTTCCTAATAATTGCTCCCACAGTTGATTTCTTCAAACCAAGCTGCTTACCTATTGCAGATTCAGTCTTCCCAGCCTGGTGCAGGTCTACAATTTTGTTTCTGGTGTCCTTTGACAGCTCTTTTGTCTTGGCCATAGTGGAGTTTGGAGTGTGACTGTTTGAGGTTGTGGACAGGTGTCTTTTATACTGATAACAAGTTCAAACAGGTGCCATTAATACAGGTAACGAGTGGAGGACAGAGGAGCCTCTTAAAGAAGAAGTTACAGCTCTGTGAGAGCCAGAAATCTTGCTTGTTTGTAGGTGACCAAATACTTATTTTCCACCATAATTTGCAAATAAATTCATTAAAAATCCTACAATGTGATTTTCTGAATTTTTTCTCTCTCAATTTGTCTGTCATAGCTGACGTGTACCTATGATGAAAATTACAGGCCTCTCTCATCTTTTTAAGTGGGAGAACTTGCACAATTGGTGGCTGACTAAATTCTTTTTTTCCCCACTGTTGCTGCCAATAACACTGTGACTAAATGCATATGTCCATAAAAGCATTATAAAGTATAAATGCTTACTTGACGCAGACATCACATCCACTAAGAGACAGTCCCAAGACAGCCACAATGGTTTTGGAAGTATTTATATCTTATTTATACCAGACCATGCAGCCTTTATTCATGTATCAACTTGGAAGACTGTAAATAACCCTGACTGATCTTCTGCCTCTGTGCCTGCTCCTTACCCAATCCTTGTAGACAAAGGGCATCCTTATCAGGTCCTGAAAAGTCAAGTTTAAGGCCTAGATATCCTCTTGATTAGGAGGCACAGAGGAGCCATATGATACTTCTGTTTTCTAGAGTTTATCTTAAATAACTCTCACGACGCCCCTGTGAATGCACTAATTGTAAGTCGCTCTGGATAAGAGAGTCTGCTAAATGACTAAAATGTAAAATGTATTGTAAATGTAAATTGTTGCCATCGCCATCCTTATGAATACACAACAAAACATGTCAAATAATGTGACCGAATAATGACATGGTAGGACTTCACTGAAGCCCCATTGTGATACAGTACTTTTTCCATAGTTTAGATTGTAATTACAGCCCCCAGACCGAGGGCAATGGTTACCCATTTACAATGGCCTGCTGGGTAAATGTTAGATATAGAAAGAAGTGCAGCGGTGCTGTGAAAAGAGAGCTGAGACCTGTCAGAAAAACAACAACACAGGGTAGAAATAAAGTGTTGCTTTGAATCTCACTTTCAGACACCTACTCAAGAAATTCAAATGGCAAACCAATTTTTGAATTTGTTATACACGATAGCTTCTCCCTGTAAATGTAAGTGTGTTTCCAAAGCATTATATCCACCAGTTTTTTCATCTGAAATTATTACTTATGGGGGAGGGACCTTCATGTGTGTGTAAAATATTATTGTTCTCATATTTTAAATTAATAGATTTTAGATGTGTATGAAAATGTGTTTTTTTTGCAAAACGCTATATATCCATTGTTTAGCTGGAATGGAATGATTGTATCCTGTATATTTGACTGTGATATGTGGTTGTCTCACCTAGTTATCTTAAGATGAATGCACTTACAGTAAGTCGTTCTGAATAAGAGCATCTGCTAAATGAATAAAATGTCAAATGTAAATGTTTTACATACACTGTAACAGAAACTGTAATTTATATGGTAATTTTAGGTATTTTTAACAGTAAACTTAAACGTTTAGCTGCAGCATACTGTAAATTATGGTGGATTGTGGGGAAATTGCTGTATTTCGAATAGTACTGTAATTCCACCCCACAGTGCCGCACCGTATCTTTGGAGCGCCAAAAACCTTTTGACCACTAGTGGGTGCATGGTATTGTTGTTCCTTGCTCATTAACATATTTTGAGGTGGGCCTTGCAAGAGCCTATATTTGTTACACCCGTGATTGAGAATGCTGTACCAATTTAACTCCTATGTGGTTATTAGAGTGCCCCATCAATTTAATGGGGCTATAGGGGACAGATTAGAGTGGCAACAAGCTTTTGTTAAGGTCTCTAGAAGTGCAAGTGATATAAAACACAGAATATTCATTAATATGCTGTAATAAATGCGTTATCAAGCAGCCAACCTGCTCGCACCAATCCCTTGTTATTACAATAAAATACTGTGAAATACAAACCCCTCCCCTCAATGAAATTCATTCATTCATTCTGATTACGATAGCATTTACTTTTTTACAGTATACTACATTACATTTTACGGTATTGTACTTTGTGTCATCACACAGTACTTGCCTTGATACCATATTTATATTACAGTAGGTGTACTATAACATGATATACAGAATTTTACTCGCCACCAAAGAAACATGTTTATTTGTCTCTCTGAAATGAGACCATCAAGTGGTAGATTTTAAACAAATACATGTCTTTCATTGAACAACCTCATGCCATGATTAGACAGTGAAAAAATACACTAATTTAACATTTCTGAAAATGGATATATAGCGTTTTGAAACTCTCCAAATGTTGTATGTTAAACATTGACCTCAGGTGATTTGTTGAAATTACATTTTGATCAAATTAAATGACAAATAAAGGACATTTGGTTTCAAGGTATATTTGCAGGCAAAATGAATTAATATAAATCTTCTCGATGTTATGCAACATGGATAATTCAGCAACAGAATAATGTGTTATCCTGGTCCGTAAACCCATTTTAATTACTTGTTTCAGCAAAGGCAGGCTACATTCCATTGTACTGTATTGTGTCTACCTCTTGTTTTTAAAGCCTGCAGAATTTCTCTGAGCTGAGGATTATTATTAACAAAGAAGTTGAGGAGATGTAAATGAAAAGGCTCTCATTTCTTCAGTCCAATAGAAATTGGTCCTGTTGGGCAAACCTTGCTGCTCTTTCATGCCGTCCTCATGTCACCATGGCAACACACCAACCCCTGCAGGCGTCTGCCAAACTGACAGTCCATGTAACAGAGAGTGCACCCATACACCAATTCACCCACCAACACATCCACCTACACAGACAGAAGCACACACGCTCACGCACACACACACCCTTATATAGTCGTATAGTTGATATCTTTAATTTTGCAGTATTGATAGCACATCAGCTATGGGGTTTGTCATATATTTGTAATAAAGCCAGTATTTGCTATCTTCTTAAACCAGGGCTAATTTGCAATAATTCTAGAGAAGTAAATGGCTGCAGGCAATGCACATCTTGTGATGCAGATCTGGCTAATGGCTTTATGTTGAGATAGAATCAGGTCTTGGGGGCAGGATCACACAGAGTAGAAGCTGATCACAAGCCCTTCCCTGCGGGGCGTAACGGCATTTTCCACGGATGAGCTGGGCTGTCGCTGCGCTTTTAGGAAACTGGAGACAACGACACACTCAATGTGACAGTCTACCACCTTCTGCAGTAGGTCTACAAATTGTGAACTGCCATCCTGCCTGCCAACCACTTCTTAGCAGATGCTCAAATGGCCCCTGCATAAAGATTGTGTATAACGGATGCTTAGAAAGTGAAAATGTCAGTGACTGTCAATTATCATTTCTGGGTAGATTAAATTGCTAAAGAAAGTTTATCATGTGTGACTGTAATTTTCCATAATTATACTGACGATGGCAGTAGTAGCAGTTGCATCTAGAAAGATAAAAGATATGTACAATTGAATACAGCCACAGTATTTATGCAGCATTAGAGCATATAATTCCTTCCGGGTCCATTTGATCAGTTTTCCAATTCACTTGAGCTCAAGACAGCTTTTCTCTCATTCACACATTGAAAGAGCTCTCCGATGACCTAGCTCACTAATGAAAATACTAATTGGAGTGTGAAACAAAACCATCTTTTAAAAAATCATTTTGCAGATGATTCCACTTGTACAGGCTTAGTAGAGTAAAACAAATGTTAGACATTTATGCATACATATAAGATTGTTTTGTAATGATTCTGATATATACTTCTTTGATTGTTTTGTCGACTTCATAAATAGTGCTTAGTAAACAGGAGTAAAGACATGGGCTGTCATTGAAAATATTCTAAACATTTTAGAAATAGCCTATGTTGTGCCAAGTTAGTGTCAGAATTGTAAGCGGCAGTGTGAATCATGAAATCCCCAAATACAGCTCCCTGCCAAACTACTCACACATAATACATAAACACGACCACTCACCCACACCTTCACACACATGCACAGAGACATACACACACATCAGAGGAGGCTGGTGGGAGGAGCTATAGGAGGACGGGTTCATTGTAATGGCTGGAATGATATAAATGGAACGGTATCAAACATACAGAAACCACGTTTGACTCCATTCCATTTATTCCATTCCAGCCATTACAATGAGCCCATCCTCCTATAGCTCCTCCCACCAGCCTCCACTGACACACATGCACAGATACATACACACACATGCACAGAGACATTGGCACACATGCACAAACACAGGTCTTAGGCCCCTCCACTGTGCAGAAGATTAAAATGATCTTTGCTCGTTAAATTCACGGTCCCTAGTGGAGTCTAATTAAAATGTAATAGGACACCAAATCCAGCACAGGAGGCTTGTTATTTAAGGATAAAGCGCATCTCTCATTTGAATGAATTTTGCATAAGCTGTGCTAATTAATTTTCATTAGCATTATTAATTAAACATGAAAAGTTCCTCATTCCCCCCTCTATGTCTGTGTCTGCTTCAGAACGGCACTGAGTGACAGCTCTCGTTGGAGCACCGTTGAAACTCACCCTCAAACAAAGCATGTTATCATGCCTCAAAGACTACATGGAGACGTTAATTGATCAAAACTAATTTAGCTATAACTATCTAACAGTGTGACTCCCATTGTCAGTATCACCATGGCAACGTGACCTTGGGAGCAGCCATTTTAAACTCTAACTGTACAACATCCACCAACAAAATATCCCAATAGGTGGTCTGGGACTCCAGCAGTGGATTACAAAAGACTGTCAGTCAAAGGAGTGCTGGTTTGTAGCCCAAGGGTTTACTGAGGACAGCTCTGAAACTCACAATTATTCACTTTCAGTCAAATGGTGAGGACCATCATCCTCATTCAATATCAACAAAGCCTCTCTAACGCCACTTTTCTGTAACTTGTGAAGCATATAGAAGTGTTGAACCAATTCGGCACAGTGAGGGAGACACTGTAGCATGGCACTTGGCAGTATAGCCTGGCACTTGGATTTGATTTGTCTTCTGGAAGTTGCAAGTTGGCTTGACTTGGGTCCAGCTGATGTCAGTGCTGATACAGATATCTCAGGCCTCATCTTTTACCAGACAGGGCTAAGTGAAACAAAATCAATTGTGCATCTTTGCCATCTACTTGCTCTCCCTGCCTGGGATGTGCGTTGGCATTTCACATCCCGTCTTCTACCAAACCAGCTTGCTGTTGTGATCCCATCACATGAGTCCTGGTGCTCGGAAATGACAACTCACACCATACTGGTTGGTTTAAATTGCAAAGAATGTTTAAATTGATCAGCAAAGTACTGTCAGTGAGGAAAATGTCGACAGGCTTGTTGCTGGCTGGGAATTGCATTTTTTATGACTTAACACAAATTTACGTTTCAGAATGGAACTCTTGCAAAGGAGGCAAGCAGTTTTTACTTTAACACATTGTTGTCAGGTGGTCCTCAAGGACAATAAATCCCAAAGGTGAGCCAGCTCTAATTAAAATGTGGAGGCCAGATGTTTTGCCTTCTCTGTCTTTTCCCAAATGCCTCCCATTGGCAGCGTAAAGCTTCTCAGTCAGTGAGAGATGTATTTGGATGCACAATAAAGCAACACAACCTGCTTTCATTTTCAGCCAACATATATTCTGATACACTCTATTTGGGGAAAAAGACAATGCCTCTGCATAAGATATATCAACATATAGGCCTATTCATTCTATTCATCCTCTCCATGCTATTGACCTCTCAGACTCCACAATAAGCACCAGCCCGTAGAGATACGTGCTGCAAACAGAGCCGCTTTCATTTCATCACACAGGGTATGCTTAAATTACTTGTAATTGAAGAACATGGGAAGCATTTCGGTGTTATGGTACTGTAGAGCACATACAGTGGGGAAAAAAAGTATTTAGTCAGCCACCAATTGTGCAAGTTCTCCCACTTAAAAAGATGAGAGAGGCCTGTAATTTTCATCATAGGTACACGTCAACTATGACAGACAAATTGAGGAAAAAAAATCCAGAAAATCCCATTGTAGGATTTTTTATGAATTTATTTGCAAATTATGGTGGAAAATAAGTATTTGGTCACCTACAAACAAGCAAGATTTCTGGCTCTCACAGACCTGTAACTTCTTCTTTCAGAGACTCCTCTGTCCTCCACTCGTTACCTGTATTAATGGCACCTGTTTGAACTTGTTATCAGTATAAAATACACCTGTCCACAACCTCAAACAGTCACACTCCAAACTTCACAATGGCCAAGACCAAAGAGCTGTCAAAGGACACCAAAAACAAAATTGTAGACCTGCACCAGGCTGGGAAGACTGAATCTGCAATAGGTAAGCAGCTTGGTTTGAAGAAATCAACTGTGGGAGCAATTATTAGGAAATGGAAGACATACAAGACCACTGATAATCTCCCTCGATCTGGGGCTCCACGCAAGATCTCACCCCGTGGGGTCAAAATGATCGCAAGAACGGTGAGCAAAAATCCCAGAACCACACGGGGGACCTAGTGAATGACCTGCAGAGAGCTGGGACCAAAGTAACAAAGCCAACCATCAGTAACACACTACGCCGCCAGGGACTCAAATCCTGCAGTGCGAGACGTGTCCCCCTGCTTAAGCCAGTACATGTCCAGGCCCGTCTGAAGTGCATTTGGATGATCCAGAAGAGGATTGGGAGAATGTCATATGGTCAGATGAAACCAAAATATAACTTTTTGGTAAAAACTCAACTCGTCATGTTTGGAGGACAAAGAATGCTGAGTTGCATCCAAAGAACACCATACCTACTGTGAAGCATGGGGTTGGAAACATCATGCTTTGGGGCTGTTTTTCTGCAAAGGGACCAGGACGACTGATCCGTGTAAAGGAAAGAATGAATGGGGCCATGTATCGTGAGATTTTGAGTGAAACCCTCCTTCCATCAGCAAGGGCATTGAAGATGAAACGTGGCTGGGTCTTTCAGCATGACAATGATCCCAAACACACCGCCCGGGCAACGAAGGAGTGGCTTCGTAAGAAGCATTTCAAGGTCCTGGAGTGGCCTAGCCAGTCTCCAGATCTCAACCCCATAGAAAATCTTTGTAGGGAGTTGAAAGTCTGTGTTGCCCAGCGACAGCCCCAAAACATCACTGCTCTAGAGGAGATCTGCATGGAGGAATGGGCCAAAATACCAGCAACAGTGTGTGAAAACCTTGTGAAGACTTACAGAAAACGTTTGACCTGTGTCATTGCCAACAAAGGGTATATAACAAAGTATTGAGAAACTTTTGTTATTGACCAAATACTTATTTTCCACCATCATATGCCAATAAATTCATTAAAAATCCTACAATGTGATTTTCTGGATTTTTTTTTCTCATTTTGTCTGTCATAGTTGACGTGTACCTATGATGAAAATTACAGGCCTCTCTCATCTTTTTAAGTGGGAGAACTTGCACAATTGGTGGCTGACTAAATACTTTTTTTCCCCACTGTATGTGTTGTTATGTGGCTGTCTAGTGTGAACTAAGGGTGCATGTAGTCTCTAGGCCTGTAATGAACTGTGTGTTGATGGCTTACTTTTGGTGCTGAGAGGGTGCCTTTGGGGAAATGCGAGGGAGGTGAGAAGAAAGCTCGACATTGAGCTGTCTGACTGCTGAGATGTGTATCTCCATCTTAATCAACGAGCTGTATCGCATCAACAACCACATGAATGTTTTCCTCTTTGACTCCCTGTTTATTGTCAAGCACATCATTGATTAGTGTTGTCTGACTAAATGACGGAACATTCTCGTGATGCACAAGAGGTAAAGACAGATGGATTCACAAATGATCTGACATGCCTATACCAGCCTCTTGTCATTACAGACCATTAACCTCAGTAAAATGGAACCACCTTCTTCTACATAGTAAGTTGTAAACCAATTTGAGACAGATTAGTAAACAGTGCAGTGCTATTTACATGATCGTCATACAGTACATATATTTCCATGTTTGATTTAGTACTGTACGAGAAGAATTAATGAAATTCAACAGCAGTTATTTTACCCTTAAATGCACTTTTATGAAGCATGCCGTAATGTAAAGTGCAAACAGTTTTCAAATGTGCTCATGTCCTTGAATCCATCCAATAAAATGATTAGCATGTGTAATTAAACAGCATTAATTATAATGTATATCTCCTTTGAGGATTACCTACCCGTGGCTTACAGTCAGAGCGGCTAGAAGAGGTAGGGTGCTACCTGAACTAAGTCTGGTGATAGGGCCAGTGTTAGGATTAGGTTAGGGGTGCAGCTATACTATCTTTCTGGAACACTCTCTCTCACTTGACTTGTCTTGCCGTCACTAGGAACAACACTCTAACTCAATTTAAATCACTCTGTGTCACTTTCCACTATGTGCTCTCACACTCAAACACTCACTCAATCACTTGCTCTCTAACACTCAAAGACTATCTTAATCACCGTCTTCCTCTGCTTGTGTCTCCCTCACTCGCTCAAAGACATATCAATCATCCTCTCCACCAGTCTCTCCCTGACTGACTCTCCTATACCTATGAAGTATAACACAGCATGTATCATTCCTACTGTCACGCCCTGGCTCTGGGGACACTTGTATGTTGAGCCAGGGTGTGAGTTTCCTTTGGGTATTCTAGTTTTTTGTATATCTATGTTGGCCAGGGTGGCTCCCAATCAGAGACGGCTGTAGCTCGTTGTCTCTGATTGGGAGTCATACTTAGGTAGCCGTTAGGCATTCATTGATTGTGGTTTCTTGTTCCGTGTTGGTTTGTTTATGTAACCAGGGACGTCACGTTTTCGTTTTGTTGTTTTGTTCGTGTGATCATTATATAAATAAATATGTTCGCATTCAACGCTGCGCCTTGGTCCTCATCTGTATACGGCGATCGTGACAGAAGAAACCACCAAGACTGGACCAAGCAGCGTGTCCAGGAGCCATCGCCAGGGAGATCTCTAGCAGATCTCCTTCGCCTCCTCGACTGGGTCAAGCCGGGTGAGGAAGAGAAGGGCTTGACATGGAAGCAGAAGGGCGAAAGGCTGGCGAGGGACATGGAGACCTGGTCCACGGGTAGGAGAGACGCCCAGACATTTTTTAGGGGGGGGCTAACGCCGTGGACGACGGGCCAGCAGGAGACCACGGCAGAGCGGCCCAGCGGGTTGGCAGAGGAGGCCGCCAGGTTACGGGGGCCACTGGTCGAAGAGGGGATGGAAGGTGTAGAGGCACGGCGAGAGGTACTGGGGTGTGTTACCAGTCCGGTCCGGCCCATTCCAGATCCCTGCGTAGGACCAGTGGTGTGTGTCCCCAGTACGGTCCGGCCTGTTCCTGCTCCCCGCACCAGGCCAATGGTGCGCGTCGTCAGACCGGCTCGGCCCGTTCCTGCTCCCGCACCAAGTCAGTGGTGCGCTCGTCCAGCCCGGCTCGGCCCGTTCCTGCTCCCCGCACCAAGTCAGTGGTGCGCTCGTCAGCCCGGCCCGGCTCGTTCCTGCTCCCCGCACCAAGTCAGTGGTGCGCTTCGTCAGCCCGGCTCGGCCCGTTCCTGCTCCCCGCACCAAGTCAGTGGTGCGTTTCGTCAGCCCGGTCCGGCCCGCTCCTGCTCCCCGCACCAAGTCAGGGGTGCGTTTCGTCAGCCCAGCTCGGCCCGTTCCTGCTCCCCACACCAAGCCAGTGGTGTGCGTCGTCAGTCCGGCACAGCCCGTGCCTGTTCCACTGGTGCCTGGTTCAGCACCGGTCAGCTGCTTCACGCCGGACCAGGGGTACTTTGGGGGGTTGGAGAGGGAGTGGGGATCAGGCCCGGAGCCGGATCCGCCACCAAGGTGGAGTGCCCACCCGGTCCCTCCCCTGTGGTGTTTGGTTGGCGCGGCCGGAGTCCGCGCCTTTAGGGGGGGGTACTGTCACGCCCTGGCTCTGGGGACACTTGTATGTTGAGCCAGGGTGTGAGTTTCCTTTGGGTATTCTAGTTTTTTGTATATCTATGTTGGCCAGGGTGGCTCCCAATCAGAGACGGCTGTAGCTCGTTGTCTCTGATTGGGAGTCATACTTAGGTAGCCGTTAGGCATTCATTGATTGTGGTTTCTTGTTCCGTGTTGGTTTGTTTATGTAACCAGGGACGTCACGTTTTCGTTTTGTTGTTTTGTTCGTGTGATCATTATATAAATAAATATGTTCGCATTCAACGCTGCGCCTTGGTCCTCATCTGTATACGGCGATCGTGACACCTATATTCCTTGATGTGATATCTATCTCCATGTCAGATAATGTAAAGCAGCCACAAAGTGACCTATCACATGCAAGTTAAGTAATAATGTATATCCCATCAAACAGCGTCACAGCCAGCAGACAGTTCATGCTGAAGCTGTGCTCTCTTCAAAACCAGACAACATATGATCAGATCTTTAGGAATTATTAAAAGACAGAGGAATTCAATATTTTGTATGGAGAAAACTCACAGAATATCAGGGGAGCTTATAATAACAAAATGTAGAAAATACATTGAACATTTATAACCAAAGATATTGTAACTGCATTACCTTTTAATACAAAATATAGCTTTTTTTTATTAAGTGTAAAACCTCAAGGCTAATTCTGACCTTCCCAGAAAAGAATTAATTCCATACATCACAAAATAATAGGTCGACTCTTTATCCCCATTTTTTAGGCATTCTGGGAAAGGGTAGTTTATCCTTTGATAATTAGCGTCTCTCAGTGAGGAGCTTAAAAATAAACAGAGGTGTTAGTTATGTGTGAAGAAATAATTCCGTGCTTTGATAACAACAGGACACCCTCAAGCTGAGAAACAGTAGTGTGTTGCAGCTAATTAAGAAAGGATTTGGCTGAAAAGCAAGGCTATATTTCCACATTATGCATAGATTTATTTATGTGTGCATGGACTACATTCACAGTGGGCTAAAAATGATTGGGATACCAACAAATGCTTTGCATCTGATTATCTCAATAGGGTGATGATATATTGTGCCTTCGACCATAGTTTTGCCACATATTTGTGTCCATGATAGCCTAATTGCTGTTGTTGTTATTTGCAGGATTTCTGAGTAAATCTTCAATGTGAAGAATACCAATAATTTGAACAGCCTCAACCAGCCACAATCTCTTACCCCTTAATGGACCTTCAGCAACCCTTCTACGCAAACGAACATCATCCAAAACCTTTATAACACCTCCACACCAACACGTCATGAGAAAACTTCACAACCTTAAGGTTGAAACACCCATTAGATACCACTTCACTGACATTTCATCCACCCAGTACATACCTTCCACCTCAGCTGCCCTGGCAGCTCTGCTTGCCCACTTCACAGCCACATGCCTTACAGCAACATCAGCAACATCAGCCCAAACACCCCAGTCTCCCACCGCCCAGCCCAGGCCCCACTGATATCCGCTCCACTAAGATACAATACATCTCCATTAGGGAGAGATAAGAGATGCATTAGGCAGCTGTTTAATTCATTCACACGTTTTCCCATAATCCTAAACAAGACCATCTCCATTCCCCCTGCGACTCTCCATGAACAGGGACCCCACTTTAGAGGAAAAGGATTCAAGTGTTGAACAGTCAAGTGCCTGCCTGCAGCGCACTTCTTCCTGTCTTTTTTACTTTGATTTCACCATAACATCACAGGAAGGCACAGGAACAAAGAGCGACAGAGAGACATAGAATTCACAGAAAGGAGTTTCCGTTAATAGCCTCAATTCGTCAGGGCATGGACTCTACAAAGTGTCAAAAGTGTTCCACAGGGATGCTGGCCCATGTATGAAAAATGTATGCACTCACTAACTGTAAGTCGCTCTGGATAAGAGCGTCTGCTAAATGACTAAAAATGTAAAAAATATAAAAGAATGTTAAAAAAATGTTGACTCCAGTGCATCCCACAGTTGTGTCAAGTTGGATGGATGTCCTTTGGGTGGTGGACCATTCTTGATACACACAGGAAAATGTTGAGCGTGAAAAACCCAGCAGCGTTGCAGACCTTGACACAAACCAGTGTGCCTGGCACCTACTACCATACCCCGTTCAAAGGCACTTAAATCTTTTGTCTTGCCCATTCACCCTCTGAATGACACACGTACACAATCCATGTCTCAATTGTATCAAGGCTTAAACATCCTTTAACCTGTCTCCTCCCATTCATCTACACTGATTGAAGTGGATTTAACAAGTGACATCAATAAGGGATCATAGCTTTCACCTTGATTCACCTGGTCAGTCTATGTCATGGAATGTTTTGTATACTGAGTGTATATTTACCACCATCACAACATATCCTTTCACCATGCTCTCACACACCCTCACCCACATAAAGATTCACCCCAGACCCCAACATTCACACACAGTCTGCTCTTTCCACAGCTCCTACAGGGTGAGACAAAGAAAATAGATTGTTGTCTGGACACATGGGCGTGTATTTCATGCTCTCTGAGAATGGGAAATAGGAAAATATGTTTTTGTAAATCACATTGTTTATAAATCAATAAAAAGTTGCATGGTTTGAAATTGGATTCTGCTTTGAGTTAAACTGAAATGAATTTGCTTTTGTTTCCCTTAGAACTCATAATGTTTCTGATGGTTAGCTGAGCACAGTGAATGAAATTACCCCTTTGTTTGATTGATATGACAACTAGCCTAAATTATATCAAGATTCAATCAAGTTTCCACTCCAGTCATCTTGCTTCTGTCAATGTTTTGTCAGAATAATGATCAAGTGTTATCTGTGATCATAGAATCAGTGACTCGGGGAAAAAGGCATAGGATTCAGCTCAGCAGCATCTGCATTGTGTCTCAGTAGAATGGCTTTGACTAGAGTCTCATACACTTAAGTAAGTAAACACAATACATACAAATTATATATAATCACCCAAAAACCACTCAGGTCTAGTAATCGATTAGTGCTGTCGACCTCACTGCTGATTGCCTCTCTCCAGGCTGGGGTGAAATGTGTTTGGTCAGCATAAACACAGCACTCACCAACAGCCAGCCAGGGGTATATTAGCTAGCTTAATGTAGCCCTGACCCTGCTAAACTCCACCTGCAGAAAAATACAACACGCCTCCCTCTAGGAGTGTGTGGGTGTGTGCATCTGCCTGCCTGCCTGCCTGCCTGCCTGCCTGCCTGCCTGCCTGCCTGCCTGCCTGTCTGTCTGTCTGTCTGTCTGTCTGTCTGTCTGTCTGTCTGTCTGTCTGCCCGTCTCTTTGTCTGTCTGCCTCTCTCTTGCTCTCTCTCTCTCTCTCTCTTTCCCACTAAAATCAATGTAAATCTAATATGTAGAGACATTTATCATCACTCACCTGACCACATAAAATATATGAGTTTGGTTCCCAGTCATTAAAAAAAGTTAGTCTCTGTTTAAATGTGAATGGTTATACTGACTATAATTAAAACTATACTGAACAAACATATAAATGCAACATGTAAAGTGTTGGTCCCATGTTTCATGAGCTGAAATTAAATATCAAATAATTTTTCCATACGCACAAAAAGCTTATTTATCTCAAATGTTGTGCACAAATTTGTTTACATCCCTGTTAGAGAACATTTCTCCTTTCCCAAGACAACCTATCCACCTGACAGGTGTGGCATATCAAGAATCTGATTAAACAGCATGATTATTACACAGGTGCACCTTGTGCTGGGGACAATAAAAGGCCACTCTAAAATGTGCAGTTTTGTCACACAACACAATGCAACAGATATCTCAAGTTTTGAAGGCGCATGCAATTGGCATGCTGACTGCAGGAATGTCCACCAGAGCTGTTGCCAGAGAATTTAATGTTAATTTCTCTACCATAAGATGCCTCCAACACCGTTTAGAGAATTTGGCAGTACGCCCAACCGGCCTCACAACCGCAGACCACGTGTAATCACGCCAGCCCAGGACCTCCACATCTGGCTTCTTCACCTGGGGGATCGTCTGAGACCAGCCACCCGGACAGCTGATGAAACTGAGGAGTATGTATGTTTGTAATAAAGCCCTTTTGTCGAGAAAAACTCATTATGATTGGCTGGGCCTGGCTGCCAAGTGGGTGGACCTGGCTCTCCAATGGGTGGGCCTATGCCCTCCCAGGCCCACCCATGGCTGCACCCCTGCCCAGTCATGTAAAATCCATAGATTATGGCCTAATGAATTTATTTCAATTGACTGATTTCCTTATACGACTGTAACTCAGTAAGATCATTGAAATTGTTGCATGCTGCGTTTAGATTTTTGTTTAGTATATGTTTCTGCCCTTGTGGCGCCACTATAAGGTAGACAGAATGTGCCCAAAAGAAAGCTGAAATATATTTTCAAAGGAGTATAATATTGCATAACATGAGGGAAAATGAATATGAAGTGCAATCCATCACATTGTCAGGCTGGTGAGATGGTCGTCCAGGGTGGAGAAATGAATTAGATTTCCAATGCAGCCGGACATCGTAAAATGAGCAGCAGGAACATTTTCAGTATTTTCTGTCAATATTCATAATTGCAATGCCAGGACTGCCCAATTTCTGGGATGAAAAGGTGTACCTTTCCTTATCTGTCTGTTTGTGCTGCCTGTGTAAGGTTTGATGTAGAACTGCCCTTTTGGGGTTGTTTGCCAGCACTCACTGTTAACCAATACGGGAAAGATTGACTGTATCCATGGGAATGAATAGTCCCACTTACAGGGGAGGAAGTATGCAGCCTTTATCTCGTGCAGTTTTGTCAAAACACTGTGGCACTATAGAGAGCTGTAAAAACACACAATTACAGCCACACTGACCACAGAATTCATTTGAAAGTATAACCAACAGTTTAATCTAATTGAAAGTGTGTGTAATGAGAGCCCATTAGTCACCTATAATAAACATGAACACATCATTAAATTAATCTCCGCTGCAATAGAGCCATTTAATTAAATGTATGATATCTGCAAACGTTGGTGTCCATGGAGATTCATGACAATGTGTGGGTGGGTGAGTGGGCTGTTGTATCATATGTGTGTGTGCTTTTGTTTGTTTGCGTGCATGTGTGTGCACGAAAGAGAGACAACACACACACAAACACACACACACACACACACACACATTATCAGAGAGACACAGAGAGAAAAGTATGAGATTATTCCTGTGTTGTGTACACGTTAAAGTCTTTGATAGTATTCCAGAGTCTGTGGATTAAGGTTTTCAGCTTTTGGTTTTCATTCCACATCAATGTCAAAAGGAGGCCTGTCAACGTGCATGCACGTTTATTAGCCACATTCCTTATACAATTCATAGGTGGGTTTAACATAATTTTCTTTACCCAGATATCTAACACAATCAATATTGCTTCCCAGCTGAAAAAAGGCTGCACGTCCCCCAGGCTACAGAGTGTACTTTGCATATGACATATACAGGCCTCTATAATCCCAACAATCATGCTCACATGAAAGCACAGACACCATCAAAGAGCCATTTCTCCTGTCAGAGGAGGCATGAAATCATGACACAATGACAGAATCCGTTGTTTAAGTTGCATTTGGATAAAAAAGCCATTATGTAGGAAATGGCATGTGGTGCATCTCCAGAGCTCCGAAAGGGGAATCATGCAGTCAACCTGGGAGAGGAAACCAATATAGCTGCTGCTCCCCCCCCTTCAAATAATGATATTGCTGTTTTATTTTCTCTGGCTGAGAGTGATAGAGAACTCAAATGGAATGTGTTGGGTTCCTTTGTGAAGAGCTGATTAGGGGTCCTGACTCTGGACCACAGCACTGGCAAGTAAAAGCCTGTCTGATGTGAAAACAATAAGGTGAGATGGGGTGGGGTGGGGTGGGGTGGAGGTAAGGGGTGGGAAAAAGGAGGGTTAGGGTAATGAGAAAGCGCTGTGAGACAGGCTGATAGGGTGGCTAGGAAGACTTATGTGTGGGAGAAGAGTTAGAGTCTTACCACAATACTGGTAATTAGCTTCTATTTCCTTAAGTCAGCTACCTTCTCCTTTCCCCACCCAAACCCAGGTTTATCTGTAAATTAGCTACTGATATAACACAACATGGAACCAGATAATTAGAACAGAAACCAATTAAAATTTGGTTTCATAATTAACAGCAGGGGAACAAAATGACAAATATCTCAGCTTTGTCCTTTTTACAAATTCAGGGACAATAGATAACATTAGCTATTTCAATTAATTTCATTTGTATTACTGTAGTTCAGGCAAAAATACAGAAGTTGAAGTCTCTTTCACCAAAGTTAGATTATGGATGTTTTGTTGATGGACAATGGATGCATTGCTATGTTTCTGTAACATGCAAGTAGCAACCATAACATAATGAACACTAAAAAGAGCTCCTTGGTCAATACAAGCAGTTAGTTCAGCACAATCGACAGCTACTTTGAACTACTCTTCAATTCAGCACAAAGAACAGCAGATAAACCTTTATACAGTTCATACAGCATGGGCAGCAAAGAGGTGTGTATGCCTGACAGAAAGTAAGTGTGTACTTGTGTGTGTGTGTGAGAGAGAGAGAGAGAGAGAGAGAGAGAGAGAGAGAGAGAGAGAGAGAGAGAGAGAGAGAGAGAGAGAGAGAGAGAGAGAGAGAGAGTGAGACAGCGAGAGAGAGAGATAAAAGCATCTGAAGGCGAGTTATGACTTACAGTACCAGTCAAAGTTTGGACACACCTACTCAAGGGTTTTTCTTTATTTTTACCTATTTTCTACATTGTAGAATAATGGTGAAGACATCAAAACTATTAAATAACACATATGGAATCATGTAGTAACCAAAGAAGTGTTAAACAATTCCAAATATATTTTATATTTGAGATTCTTCAAAGTAGCCACCCTTTGCCTTGATGACAGCTTTGCCCACTCTTGGCATTCTCTCAACCAGCTTCATGAGGAATGCATTTCCAACAGTCTTGAAGGAGTTCCCACATATACTGAGCACTTGTTGGCTGCTTTTCCTTTACTCTGCAGTCAACTCATCCCAAACCATCTCAGTTGGGTTGAGGTCGGGTGATTGTGGAGGCCAGGTCATCTGATGCAGCACTCCATCACTCTCCTTCTTGGTCAAATAGCCCTTACACAGCCTGGAGTTGTGTTTCGGGTCATTGTCTTGTTAAAAAACAAATGATAGTCCCACTAAGCGCAAACCAGATGGGATGGCGTATCGCTGCAGAATGCTGTGGTAACCATGCTGGTTAAGTGTGCCTTGAATTCTAAATAAATCACAGACAGTGTCACCAGCAAAGCACCCACACACCATCATACATTTACATTTACATTTAAGTCATTTAGCAGACGCTCTTATCCAGAGCGACTTAGAGTTAGCCTCCTCCTCCATTCTTCATGATGGGAACCACACATGCGGAGATCATCCGTTCACCTACTATGCGTCTCACAAAACACAGCGGTTGAAACCAAAAATCTCAAATTTGGACTCATCAGACCAAAGGACAGATTTCCACCGGTCTAATATCCATTGCTCGTGTTTCTTGGCCCAAGCAAGTCTCTTCTTATTATTGGTGTCCTTTAGTAGTGGTTTCTTTGCAGTAATTCAACCATGAAGGCCTGATTCACGCAGTCTCCTCTGAAAAGTTGATGTTGAGATGTGTCTTTTACTTGAACTGTGAAGCATTTATTTGGGCAGCAATCTGAGGTGCAGTTAACTCTAATGAACTTATCTATCATGTTTCAGGAGAAGACCCAGATGCAGAGAGTGTCGAAGAAACAAAAGTTTATTACAAAAACAGGGGGCAGGAAAACGACAGGTCAAGGTCAGTAATCCAGATCAGAGTCCAAAAGGTACATAACGGCAGGCAGTCTCAGGGTCAGGGCAGGCTGAGGTCAATAATCCAGGGCGGTGTGACAAGGTACAGAATGGCAGGCAGGCTCAGGGGCAGGGCAGGAACTTGAGAAAGCCAGGAGCAAGGGGAAAACCACTGGTAGGCTTGACGAAACAAAATGAACTGGCAACAGACAAACAGAGAACACAGGTATAAATACACTGGGGATAATGGGGAAGATGGGCGACACCTTGAGGGGGGTGCAGACAATCACATAGACAGGTGAAACAGATTAGGGTGTGACATTATCCTCTGCAGCAGAGGTAACTCTGGGTCTTCCTTTCCTGTGGCGGTCCTCATGACAGCCAGTTTCATCATAGCGCTTGATGGTTTTTGCGACTGCACTTGAAGTTTTCCGGATTCATGTCTTAAAGTAATGATGGACTGTCGTTTCTCTTTGCTTATTTGAGCTGTTGTAGCCATAATATGGACTTGGTCTTTTACCACCCCTACCTTGTCACAAAACAACTGGTTGGCTCAAACACATAAAGAAGGAAATAAAATTCCACAAATTAACTTTTAACAAGGCAGACCTGTTAAATGAAATGCATTCCAGGTGACTACCTCATGAAGCTGGTTGAAGCTGGTTGAGAGAATGCCAAAAGTGTGCAAAGCTGTCATCAAGGCAAAGGGTGGCTACATTGAAGAATCTAAAATATTACATATATTTTAATTTGTTTAACACTTTTTTGGTTACTACATGATTCCATATGTGTTATTTCATAGTTTTGATGTCTTCACTATTATTCTACAATGTAGAAAATATTAAAAATAAAGAAAAATCCTTGAATGAGTAGGTGTGTCCAAACATTTGACTGGTACTGTATATCTACTCCTGTTTTTAGAAAACATATTTGATTAGAGGGAAAACAACTGGGAGATCTTGGTAGGAGAAGCTCAATAGCGGGGCACATTACTGGAGAAAGAAAGAGAGCTGCTTTGTGGCCTAAAATGCTTGATGAAAGAGGGTATTAACGGCACACAGCAATCAGAGGGAAACAAATCGGCACACCCAAAACAGCAGAGAGTTGAGCATTTATTTTTCTCATTAGTGCCTGGAAAATTAAATAAACCCTTCAGACCAGTGCCTTCTGAGCGCCTCGGAGCCCCATTCTTGTTCAACAGACAACATCTAAAGGGCTAATTACGCCAGTCCCCCAGCCTGCAGTTACGGAGAGCCTCTCTACTTGCTGGGTTTTACACTGGATCTGTGACACCGGAGTCCCCAGGGCACTGTCTCCACAGACACTACTGCCAGAGAAGCTCTCTCTGGTCTCTGGCCCTTATTTAGGAAGCAGATACAGTGGGGAGAACAAGTATTTGATACACTGCCGATTTTGCAGGTTTTCCTACTTACAAAGCATGTAGAGGTCTGTAATTTTTATCATAGGTACACTTCAACTGTGAGAGACGGAATCTAAAACCAAAATCCAGAAAATCACATTGCATGATTTTTAAGTAATTAATTTGCATTTTATTGCATGACATAAGTATTTGATCACCTACCAACCAGTAAGAATTCCGGCTCTCAGAGACCTGTTAGTTTTTCTTTAAGAAGCCCTCCTGTTCTCCACTCATTACCTGTATTAACTGCACCTGTTTGAACTCGTTACCTGTATAAAAGACACCTGTCCACACACTCAATCAAACAGACTCCAACCTCTCCACAATGGCCAAGACCAGAGAGCTGTGTAAGGACATCAGGGATAAAATTGTAGACCTGCACAACGCTGGGATGGGCTACAGGACAATAGGCAAGCAGCTTGGTGAGAAGGCAACAACTGTTGGCACAATTATTAGAAAATGGAAGAAGTTCAAGATGACGGTCAATCACCCTCGGTCTGGGGCTCCATGCAAGATCTCACCTCGTGGGGCATTAATGATTACATTTTACATTTTACATTTTAGTCATTTAGCAGACGCTCTTATCCAGAGCGACTTACAGGAGTAATTAGGGTTAAGCGAATCACAAATTGGTGCATTCACCCTATAGCCAGTGGGATAACCACTTTACACATTTTTTTTTTTGGGGGGGGGGGGTAGAAGGATTACTTTATCCTATCCCAGGTATTCCTTAAAGAGGTGGGGTTTCAAATGTCTCCGGAAGGTGGTGAGTGACTCCGCTGTCCTGGCGTCGTGAGGGAGCTTGTTCCACCATTGGGGTGCCAGAGCAGCGAACAGTTTTGACTGGGCTGAGCGGGAACTATGCTTCCGCAGAGGAAGGGGAGCCAGCAGGCCAGAGGTGGATGAACGCAATGCCCTCGTTTGGGTGTAGGGACTGATCAGAGCCCGAAGGTACAGAGGTGCCGTTCCCCTCACTGCTCCATAGGCAAGCACCATGGTCTTGTAACGGATGCGAGCTTCAACTGGAAGCCAGTGGAGTGTGCGGAGGAGGGGGGTGACGTGAGAGAACTTGAACACCAGACGGGCTGCGGCGTTCTGGATGAGTTGTAGGGGTTTAATGGCACAGGCAGGGAGGCCAGCCAACAGCGAGTTGCAGTAATCCAGACGGGAGATGACAAGTGCCTGGATTAGGACCTGTGCCGCTTCCTGTGTAAGGCAGGGTCGTACTCTCCGAATGTTGTAGAGCATGAACCTGCAGGAGCGGGTCACCGCCTTGATGTTAGCGGAGAACGACAGGGTGTTGTCCAGGGTCACGCCAAGGCTCTTCGCACTCTGGGAGGAGGACACAACGGAGTTGTCAACCGTGATGGCGAGATCATGGAACGGGCAGTCCTTCCCCGGGAGGAAGAGCAGCTCCGTCTTGCCAGGGGTTCAGCTTGAGGTGGTGATCCGTCATCCATACTGATATGTCTGCCAGACATGCAGAGATGCGATTCGCCACCTGGTTATCAGAAGGGGGAAAGGAGAAGATTAGTTGTGTATCGTCAGCGTAGCAATGATAGGAGAGGCCATGTGAGGATATGACAGAGCCAAGTGACTTGGTGTATAGGGAGAAAAGGAGAGGGCCTAGAACTGAGCCCTGGGGTACACCAGTGGTGAGAGCACGTGGTGCGGAGACAGCTTCTCGCCACGCCACTTGGTAGGAGCGACCGGTCAGGTAGGACGCAATCCAGGAGTGGTCCGCGCCGGAGATGCCCAGCTCGGAGAGGGTGGAGAGGAGGATCTGATGGTTCACAGTATCAAAGGCAGCAGACAGGTCTAGAAGGACAAGAGCAGAGGAGAGAGAGTTAGCTTTAGCAGTGCGGAGAGCCTCCGTGACACAGAGAAGAGCAGTCTCAGTTGAATGACCAGTCCTGAAACCTGACTGGTTTGGATCAAGAAGGTCATTCTGAGAGAGATAGCAAGAGAGTTGGCTAAAGACGGCACGCTCAATAGTTTTGGAAAGAAAAGAAAGAAGGGATACTGGTCTGTAGTTGTTGACATCAGTGGGATCGAGTGTTGGTTTTTTGAGAAGGGGAGCAACTCTCGCTCTCTTGAAGACGGAAGGGACATGGCCAGCGGTCAAGGATGAGTTGATCAGCGAGGTGAGGTAGGGGAGAAGGTCACCGGAGATGGTCTGGAGAAGAGAGGAGGGGATGGGGTAAAGTGGGCAGGTTGTTGGGCGGCCTGCAGTCACAAGTCGCAGGATTTTATCTGGAGAGAGAGGGAGAAAGAAGTCAAAGCATAGGGTAGGGGCAGTGTGAGTAGGACCAGCAGTGTCATTAGACTTAACAAACGAGGATCGGATGTCGTCAACCTTCTTTTCAAAGTGGTTGACGAAGTCATCCACAGAGAGAGAGGGGGGGGGGGGATTCAGGACGGAGGAAAATGTGGCAAAGAGCTTCCTAGGGTTAGAGGCAGATGCTTGGAATTTAGAGTGGTAGAAAGTGGCCTTAGCAGCAGAAACAGATGAAGAAAATGTAGAGAGGAGGGAGTGAAAAGATGCCAGGTCGGCAGGGAGTTTAGTTTTCTTCCATTTCCGCTCCGCTGCCCGGAGCTCTGTTCTGTGAGCTCGCAATGAGTCATCAAGCCACGGAGCTGGAGGGGGAGGACCCGGAGCCGGCCGGGAGGATAGGGGACACAGAGAGTCAAAGGATGCAGAAAGGGAGGAGAGGGAGGGTTGAGGAGGCAGAATCAGGAGATTGGAGGGAGAAGGATTGAGCAGAGGGAAGAGATGATAGGATGGAAGAGGAGAGAGTAGTGGGAGAGAGAGAGCGAAGGTTGCGGCGGCGCATTACCATCTGTGTAGGGGCAGAGTGAGTAGTGTTGGAGGAGAGCGAGAGAAAAGGAAACAAAGTAGTGGTCGGAGACATGGAGGGGAGTTGCAGTGAGATTAGTAGAAGAGCAGCATCTAGTAAAGATGAGGTCAAGCGTATTGCCTGCCTTGTGAGTAGGGGGACGGTGAGAGGGTGAGGTCAAAAGAGGAGAGGAGTGGAAAGAAGGAGGCAGAGAGAAATGAGTCAAATGTGGACATAGGGAGGTTGAAATCCCCCAAAACTGTGAGGGGTGAGCCATCCTCAGGAAAGGAACTTATCAAGGCGTCAAGCTCATTGATGAACTCTCCAAGGGAACCTGGAGGGCGATAGATGACAAGGATATTAAGCTTAAATGGGCTAGTGACTGTGACAGCATGGAATTCAAATGAGGAGATAGACAAGTGGGTTAGGGGAAAAATTGAGAATGTCCACTTGGGAGAGATGAGGATTCCTGTGCCACCACCCCTCTGACCAGATGCTCTCGGGGTATGCGAGAACACATGGTCAGACGAGGAGAGAGCAGTAGGAGTAGCAGTGTTTTCAGTGGTAATCCATGTTTCCGTCAGCGCCAGGAAGTCGAGGGACTGGAGGTTAGCATAGGCTGGGATGAAGTCAGCTTTGTTGGCAGCAGAACGGCAGTTCCAGAGGCTGCCTGAGACCTGGAACTCCAGGTGTGGGGTGCGTGCAGGGACCACCAGGTTAGAGAGGCAGCAGCCACGCGGTGTGAGGCGTTTGTGTAGCCTGTGCAGAGAGGAGAGAACAGGGATAGGCAGAGGCATAGTTGACAGGCTGTAGCAAATGGCTACAATAATGCAGAGGAGATCGGAATGAAATGAACTAAACATCTGGGAGAGGAGAGAGCAGGGCCTCCCTCACCAAAACTTCCACCTCAGAAACTATAATTGTTTCACTGAACCACCCGAACAAAAACTCTCCCAACTTCCACCTTTAGAAATCAGAATTGTTGTGAACCACAGCGGTTCAATGTTTAAAGGAATAGACTCAACCCACTTTATTCAGCTAGCTAACTATGACACCATAGCTAACTAGCATGCTAGCATCCAATAACACACAGTTTAGCACCAACACTTGGTCACAACAAACCACCAATAGTGTGTTAACACACTAAGCAGATAATTCGTGTCCGTGTCTAGTTCCTTTCATAACGCAGCAATAATTAAACGTTGGCTAGCTTAGCACAAATATATTGTATTTAGCTGCCACAGTACAGCACACAATGGCTACTGTGTTGACTCTGTTCGAAAAACGGCTAGCTAGCTAGCTTCGTGCTACACCGAAGACAATGCCAACCTACAGTAACTACCCACAACAGCCCACGATGCCTAACTATGACACCATAGCTAACTAGCATGCTAGCATCCAATAACACACAGTTTAGCACCAATACTTGGTTACAACAGACTACCAATAGTGTGTTAACACACTAAACAGATCATTCGCGTCCGTGTCTAGTTCCTTTCATAACGCAGCAATAATTAAACGTTGGCTAGCTAGCATAAGTATATTGTATTTAGCTACTACAGTACAGTTAGCTGGTCGTGTTGGCTAGCTAGCAATGGCCACTGTGTTGACTTTGTTTGAAGAACGGCTAGTTAGCTAGCTTCGTGCTAGACCCGGCACCGCCGAAAAACAATGCTAACCTACAGTAACTACCCACAACAGCCCACGATGCCTAACTATGACGCCATAGCTAACTAGCATGCTAGCATCCAATAACACACAGTTTAGCACCAATACTTGGTTACAACAAACTACCAATAGTGTGTTAACACACTAAACAGATAATTCGTGTCCGTGTCTAGTTCCTTTCATAACGCAGCAAAAATTAAACGTTGGCTAGCTAGCACATTAACATTGGAAACAACTCTCCACCGTTGCTAAACGTTACCAGTAGCTACCCGCTAGCTAGCTAGCCTCGTGCTTTCTCCGGGCTCCGCCGTAAACAATACTTACCTACAATAATTACCTACGGAAACCTACAATAACTACCTAAATAAACTACCTACAATACCTAACTACAACTACCTACCTACGATCAAATGCATGGTTTAAGCTTTACTCAACACCATATAAGAAGCCAAGCTTACCTCAAGCTTACCTCCTGCTAGAGAAAACACAACCTCTCCCGACCACAGCTCCCGTTACGGATCATGAGGAAGGTGAGGGATCAGCCCAGAACTACACGGCAGGACCTGGTCAATGACCTGAAGAGAGCTGGGACCACAGTCTCAAAGAAAACCATTAGTAACACACTACGCCGTCATGGATTAAAATCCTGCAGCGCACGCAAGGTCCCCCTGCTCAAGCCAGCGCATGTCCAGGCCCGTCTGAAGTTTGCCAATGACCATCTGGATGATCCAGAGGAGGAATGGGAGAAGGTCATGTGGTCTGATGAGACAAAAATAGAGCTTTTTGGTCTAAACTCCACTCGCCAACAACCCCAAGAACACCATCCCAACCGAGAAGCATGGAGGTGGAAACATCATTCTTTGGGGATGCTTTTCTGCAAAGGGGACAGGACGACTGCACCGTATTGAGGGGAGGATGGATGGGGCCATGTATCGCGAGATCTTGGCCAACAACCTCCTTCCCTCAGTAAGAGCATTGAAGATGGGTCGACCCGAAACACACATCCAGGGCAACTAAGAAGCATCTCAAGGTCCTGGAGTGGCCTAGCCAGTCTCCAGACCTGAACCCAATAGAAAATCTTTGGAGGGAGCTGAAAGTCTGTATTGCCCAGCGACAGCCCCGAAACCTGAAGGATCTGGAGAAGATCTGTATGGAGGAGTGGGCCAAAATCCCTGCTGCAGTGTGTGCAAACCTGGTCAAGACCTACAGGAAATGTATGATCTCTGTAATTGCAAACAAAGGTTTCTGTACCAAATATTAAGTTCTGCTTTTCTGATGTATCAAATACTTATGTCATGCAATAAAATACAAATTAATTACTTAAAAATGATACAATGTGATTTTCTGGATTTTTGTTTTAGATTCCGTCTCTCACAGTTGAAGTGTACCTATGATAAAAATTACAGACCTCTACATGCTTTGTAAGTAGGAAAACTTGCAAAATCGGCAGTGTATCAACTACTTGTTCTCCCCATTGTATATGTGGAGGAAAAAAAGAGCTGCTTCATATCCCTGACAATTCATTACCACGGAAACAGCCCTGCCCTGACATCACTGCCCGGCCCATCTCTCTGGGAGAGATAGAGAGAAAGAGATGAAGAAGAAGAACGAGTGTTGGAAAGAAAGAAGAGTTGTGTTATAGAGACACTAACGCCGCCTCTAATTAAGACAATAAACTGGAGAGTGCAGAGGTCTCCGATGTGATACACTCCCATAAGCCTCAGCCAGGGTTCCAGGCACTAAGATGTCAACATGATCATGAGACTGGGAGCAGGAAGGAGAGAGTAGAACTCAACCAGAGACTGGTAGCTGTCATAGGCCTGGGACTGTGTCTCCACAGTTCAACAGGAACCAGTCAATAGGACACATAGCCTACTATATCACTGAGGAGAACAGGGTCACAGAGGATCCACCAGACAGGATGGCATGGCAGTTTTACCTTGTGTGCTTTTTTGGGCAAGACAGACAGTACTTAATCATATAATAGTTGTAATGCATTATGAAAGAAGATAAGACATTGTAAATGTCTCATTCAGTATTTAAATGACACATTTAAGTGTGGGGCATAGCCTTACTTTGGATGTGGACTTAATTCAGTACTGTAATGATACTTTTGATAATAATTAATGGATTAACGAGTGAATGAATTAAATAACTCTTGATATCTTGGCGGGCATTTAAGCTCTTTAAGTAAGTGTTTACCTCCCACCTCCCTACTGAGAGGAGGGGGTAATTAATGATCTCTCCACAGGAGGCTGTGGAGATGGCAGATGGCATGGGTTACTTACAGTACACCACCACAAACATGCTAATTTCTCATACTGGGCAGAAGAAACGGGATAACGCTTCTTCACTTTTATCCTAGTATTAGTGGGATTGTAATATTCTGAAACTCTGAAATGTTTTGGAACACAGTTTAAGAGGTGGATTTCTGGCAATGTGTTCAACCGTCACTTCCAATATCCAATCATAAATCTCCCGCTACGCTGCTATTTATTTGTTGCCTGAATGTGTGACATTGATATCTAACACAGAATTATGGGTAACACTTTACTTGACGGTCATAACCATGTCATAATATGTCACAACAGCTGACATAACTTGTCATAACCTGTTATAATATGGTCAAAACACTGTCATGACACATATATTTAGACCCGTTGTGACATACACTACATGACCTGCTCGTCGAACATCTCATTCCAAAATCATGGGCATAAATATGGTGCCCCCTTTGCTGCTATAACAGTCTCCACTCTTCTGGGAAGGCTGTCCACTAGATGTTGGAACATTGCTGTGGGGACTTGCTTCCATTCAGCCACAAAAGCATTAGTGAGGTCGAGCACTGATGTTGGCCGATTAGGCCTGGCTCGCAGTCAGCATTCAAATTCACGTTGATGTCAGACACGCACCTACCTCAATTCTCTGTTGCTGCTGACTGGGATGAATGCAGGAGCAGATTTCAGGAGCAGGACAAGCCACCCACTTTTTGACTGATGACTGACATAAGGATATATATGTGATAGACCTATCTGGCTTATATGATTATGATGGTCATAATGCTTCTTGACACTGTCATAAACTGTATTTTCTTAGTCCAAATAAAGTGACACAGGATGGTCATAACGCTTCATGACACTGTCATAAAGTGTATTTTCTACAAGTTATTTAAAATATGATGAAAAACACCTGTAAAAAACACTTGTAAATTATTAATTACAACAACAAAGGATTTAAGAAACAAACTTTCAAATTAAAGGAAACTTAATGACAGAGAAACACTAATTTGAATAAATGTGGGTTTTGACACTTATGTAGGTATCATAACCAGCCATAACATAACACAATATATTTCACAACAGGTGTAAATATATGGGTCATGACAGTGTTATGACCATATTATGACAGGTTATGACAAGTTATATCAGCTGTTATGACATATTATGACATGGTTATGACCATGTCGTAACGTGTAATGACACTGGGTGTCAAGTAAAGTGTAACTGAATTAGGTTGAATAATATTTGGCTTTTCTCCCACTTTTGTCAGCAGGTGAACAACATACCTGTTGTCAGACACTACGCATTCAGGAAGAAACACATTTTCCCATGGTGAATAATTATCGTCCCATCTTATCAAGGGATTAAGTCTAGACCTGTTTTATCACCTGCTCTATTTGAAACATGAACACTATGTCCTCAATAAAATTGGACGCATCATCATATCTGCTTGCCGAGAGTAAAAGCATGTAATATTGCTTTAATGAACTTCAATAAGTGTCTCAGGTTGGCAGGGAAGCTTCAGCCACCAAGGGGAGGCATTTGGGAAAAGACACAGTGGAGGCAAAACATCTGGCCTCCCATTTTTAATTAGACTTGGCTCACAGGCGAGTTTTGCTTATTCTGTTATGCTGCTTTTCGACTCTAACACCAGTGTAACACTAGGGAAATATACTATGGAAGTTGTGTTTCCATAGCTAAGGCTGACAGCGAGGACATGTGAAGAGCAGAATCAACAACCTCTGCATAATCAAAACAGTTTCTTTGTGAGAAAGTGTTAAAGGTGGCCCCAAGTGAGAGCAGGTCCGCCGGAGCCATGGCCCAGTGAGACACAGGTGCCGGCCAACATAGATGGAAACAGAAAAGTCTGAGCCTTTTGGGTAAATCACCAGGGTAAATCCTATATGGAAATGTACCATTAGTCTGGGACTTTTTGGCTTTGATAACCACCTAACGCTATCCTGACTGGCTCCAGATGAGAGGGAGCTGAGATCAACGCCCATCATGGGTTTTCATGCTTCCACGTTAGTTTAAATCGCTATGATGGAGACTACCTAGAATAGATAGATGGGTATTATACCTAGGTATTTTACATTATAACTACACAGATAGGTGTTAGTAAGATACATGGGTATCTTCTCTCTTTTGAACAGTAGACACAGATAGGGACCCATGTTGTAATTATAATGTATTGATAATATGGGGAACACATTCGCTCAAATGCTCTAAATGCTTCCTTTTTTATTTTTCATGTCTTTAATTCAACTTAAAGACTTTCGATCACAATATAGTAAGAATACAATTCATTAAGTACTCAGTGCCCAAAGAAGTGGAAACCACACATTCTAAATCTTTCAAAGACCAAAGAAGTGTCTAACTGATTTTAGCTCTAGTTTAGCCCGAGGCCAAACTCGTTCCAGACGAGAACAAACTCAGTGTCTGACAGTGGTTCTGTAGTCAGTGGGGCTGAAGAAGACAGAGGCAATACACATACAGATTAGGGTCACTTCCTGTCTGTGTATATTTGTAAAACATTCCAATCTATTCCTTGTAATTTAAAGATGGACATATACCCTGTTCCCACCACTGACCCGAGCCGAGCCAAACTGTGCTAAACTGTGTTGAACTGGTTACGAATCCACCATAGTTGCTGGATCCGTGCTAAAAAGGACAATGTGGAAATAAAATATCTGAGCCAGCACAGCACAGTTGGGTTGGTAGGAAAGATAAAAGGCTAATGTTCTATGTCATGGTTCATAAATTCCAATGGAGCAGCGCTCCCTCATGTTACTTCAGTCTCACTCTGTGTGACTCTGAAGCAACACTATGAAAAAATAATTGAAAATGTGAGAAAACAACAGGAACACATGAAATCTTGCTGTTTTTCACAACAAAGGTGTGAAAGACACTGTAAATCACATGGCCATGTCAGACGGGTACCCCTTTGATTAATTGGCATTGTGTGTGTGAGTGAATTTGTACGTGTGTTCCATAGCCTATGTCTATTATTAACTATTAAGGCCTGATTTCAGTCTTTACATTCAGAGCATCAGTGATAAGCCCCACATTATTTCTGTTTTTATGTTGCCTCTCTCACTCTGATTTTATGTTCAGCCCCGTTGCCCTTCGTTTGCGGGCTGCTGATGGAATGAGAGCCTGTTTCTGTTCTCATGTTGGCCGTCTGGCTCCCATCAAACACTGGAAAATATTTCCTCTATGTCTGCCTTTAATGAGAAACTGTGAGCCTGGGGGGCAGATGTGGAGGCCTAGAGGAGAGGATTCCACTCAGGCAGAACACTGAGCCTTTATCTTCCTGTTACTTTCTGTGTGGAGCCCAAGGAAGACACTGCCTGCCCTTAACAGCAGCTCAGCTCTCGCCTCTGCAGCAAGGGGATATTAGCAGTATTTTTCTCAGAAATCCACTTCTTCATTGATGTTGGTGTACTAAGAGCATTAATTAAAGCTATGGAAGGGTTGCTGTGCGTCCAATTACCTTTTCCTTTGTTGCACAGTTCTGTATTCTCAACAGCTAAATTATTTTCCAAATGTTGCAGAATAGCATTGTGCAATTGAAATTATTGTTACTGTTGCTGTTAATATAGTTGGCTTCACATTGGCCTTTTGATTGATTGAAACAAGCCTGAAGGAAACACGGAATGAAGAAGCCAGCGTTGGTGTGAATTTATCCCAACAGTCCTGTTATCTGGCCACAATATGCAAGAACATGGTAAGAGCATAGAAGCACATAGATATGGAGTAAAGAGTTGATATTTACTAGTAGAATATAATGGAATAGACAACACTGAGAGGAGTATGCATCTGTCTAATCAGCCTGGTCCTAGACCTGTAAGTGCTTTAGCCAACTCTTCTGACAATGACTAGCCAACTATCCTCTTTGGCATTAGCCAGAGGAGTTGGCTTAAGTACATACATCTAAGACCAGGCGAGTGTCCAATATTAACACTGTAAGTCACTTCCACGTTAATACTTCCTCATAGACCAAGTTCGAGTAGTCCTGTAAATGAAATGTTCTTCTCCACTTACTAAACATAATGTATGGGTAACACCAACATAAAGTGTCTTAATAGGGTGTTGGTCCACCACTAGCCAGAACAGCTTCAATGCACCTTGGTATAGATTTTACTAGTGTCTGGATCTCTATTGGAGGGAAGCAACACCATTCTTCCACGAGAAATTCCATAATTTGTTTTTTTGTTGATGGTGGTTGAAAACACTGTCTCAGGCGCTGTTCCAGAATCTCCTATAAGTGTTCAATTGGGTTTAGATCTGGAGACTGAGACGGCCATCGCATATGGTTTACATCGTTTTCATGCTCATCAAACCATTCAGTGACCACTCGTGGTAAAATGAGAGAAGGTGATACTCACGACTAGCGACTTACAGCCGCTGAGGTCCAGCATGAGGACTCAATACATTGTTTAGATGGATGGCCGTATATTTGCGTCTCACAGAAGACAGTGTAGTGTATTAAGATTATGTCTTTGTTAAATGTTTTTATGAAGAAATGGAATGTTGTTTATGTTAGTATCAAGAGGGAATGTTTTTAGTGTAACGCCGCATACAACAGACAGGAAGTGTGTTGTGGACAGGAGAGACTGGTGATTGGCCAGAAGAGGGAGCATCATTGTTTATAAATAGGGGGGAAAACGAAGGAGAGGGCAGAACGAGCAGCCATTCTGAGGCGTCACTCTCCGGGTGTCATGTCACCTGTCACTCATGCTGAAGCTTGTGATCTGAATAAACCTTATGATCAACGTTCAGTATGAGCAGACTCCTTTTGTTCATCAGCAATAATTGCCACCACTCACTCGATACGACAAATGGCGAGCTAGCCAGGAGTGGTCTGCAATCCTCCTTTGAACATTCGTAGCCGCAAAGCTAACTTCGGTCTGAAGTGCCAGAAAGGGTGAGTTTTCCTCACAGCTTGGGAGATTGTTAGTTTTGGATGCTATGTGATTGTACACTGGAGGAATGTACCATTACGACCGTGCCTCGGGTGGCGTTTTGCTGATGACTGGGGGGTCTGGCTAATCATTATAACATTTTAAAAACAGCGCAAAAGTGGTTAGAGTTTATGGATTGTTTATAGAGATGTGTTGCTTGAATAGTAAGTCAAGAACAATCGGGGCCAAGATATGTATACAATTTTAGAGCATTGCAGGTTTAGATAAGCCCTCGTGACGAACGGGGCGACCGCAGGGTGGGCCACAAAATCCTGGCAACGCATTAGGAGTTTTCAGGTCAGTCTTGGACTGGGGTTGGTGGGACATTTTCTTGGGGGTTGGCTGCTCATCTTCTGTCCGACGGGATATTTGCATGGGTGGGACCGCTCATTTAAATAGCCATACTCACGGCAGAATAAATGTTTATCATGCCTGGATAAAGCAAATAGTTTAGAAGTAACACAGCTGAAGATACAGAAAAGGAGAAACTGCTGAGAAAAGGATCCCAAGAATTGGAGAAGAAGAAAGAACAGGACGAAGAAGCTCTCAGAAAACTCAATCATACAACTGGTGGAGAAGAGAAGCTTTGGTTATGAAGAATCAGAGTGAACCAAATCAACAATCACTGTTACAGCTTCAACTGAACAATATCAAATGCAATTGTACCAGCCAAGGGGGGTACCAGATGTTCCATATCCACAGCCAGTTTCTGGACAGACACAGAATTGGAGAGGAAGAGGACGAGAAGGCTTAGAAGGAGGAGGAAGATTTCAGCTACACTTCCAGCAACTTTCAGAAGACGGTTATAATTGTGGACAGATTGGTTACTTTACCTGTGAGTGCAACAAGTCAGGAGGAAAAACAGAGAACATTTTTAAGGAAGATACAGGGGCAATTCAAGATCACCTGTTCTCCAGGTGAACCCTAAAGATTCTAGAGTGCTTAGAAGATCCGGAAGGGGGGTGTCAGCTGATAGCATCGATTAGAGAAGAAGAGAAAATAGCTAACAATTGAAGTAAAACCAGAGGACTATGAGAAGGGATAGTGAATAGGGTAAAAACTTATCTGTGTTCAGCCTAAAGAGGTTAAACATCTCACTATGTAAAATTAACTAATTAGGATAGGGATTTGAGGTAGTAAAACAGTTAATTACTCTTAAGATACTAATATTAGAGCATATACCTATTGCAGTGTTGGGAAGAGATGCATTGTTTGAATTGAATTGTACAATAAGATGTACACTAAACGGCTGTCTGGTAGAGGATTTTAAAGAGTCTGGGTTACATTCTTACACCAAGGGATTTCAGGCTAGGCTAAAAGGTGTTTAGTCATTTGCCAAGTCTGTGTGTAAAGAAGTCAAAGGCAGGTGGGAACTTTCCCAATCACATATTCTAAAAATTTGGTGGTAAAGGGATTTTGTGAATAAATCAGTGGAAAATGTTTTTAAAGGTTAGGAGAAAACATTAGATTAAAATAAGTTAGGAGGACTAGGTTGAAGGAACTCTAAGACAGTAAGCTAAGTTTCAAAGTTAGTAGTAAGAGAGAGAACAATGGTGAATGACACTTTAGAGTAGGAAGATCAAGGTAATTGTAGGTGTATTTTTTATAATCAAAAGTTTGAAAGTCAGGGATTAGAGAAAGGACTGAGAGTTGGGAAAAAGTGACACTAGTGGTGACAGATGGAAGTACAAGCAAAGACAACTTTTCTTTGGGGAAAAACTAGAAGTAACTAAGGACATTAACACTTCAGTCTATTAAAACAACAGTGAGAAGCAATTTAACTCTTTCAACATTGATAGTTATTAAAGCCATAAATATATCGCATTTGATTATAAGGGAACCAATACAGCACCAATTTTAGGGGAAAGAATACTTATTAGGGTTAGGATGGGGACGTTCCTCCCATATGGAGAGATAATTATGGAGAAGAAGTATACTTATCTAGTGCAAGCATTAGAATTTGTTCCGGTTAAGAATTATTGGTTAAAAGGCTATGTAATTCATAAAGTAACGCTTATAATGGAAGAGTTGAGGTCTGTTGTAGCGTCCACAGTCATTGAGGGAGTTCAGGAGGAGTAGATTACAGTAGTCACTCCAACAGTGAATAATACACAGAGGATAACGGGAACTTTCGCACTAGGAATAATACACATAGGATATCGGTAGTGAAGAGTGTTGATACATCAGCTAAATCAACTACTTTAATGGTAACTTTGGAAGGGATTAATGATACGATGGCAATAGCAAATGTAGGGAGTATGACATAGACAACAACTTTTCTGAAATTAAAGGGGGTAGCAAGAAGGACTCATGGGTTATGTTACGGATGGAGAGTGCTGGCAATTATAGTACGAATCGGGTTAAAATAGGAGAACAGATAGTAGTAGAGAGAATATAGATTCATCATGGAGGTACAGGATGAGGTCTTTGATTTTAATGACAGACAAGGAGAGGTATCTGCAGTACCGATCGTTAGGGGAGAGAGAAACTAAAGGGAGTGGTTTGATTCTTCTGTTGTGAAAATTAGAGATAGATGGGCAGGTTCCAGCAGCTCATTCTGTAAGATCAGGGAGGAATCTTGAGGGTCCATGTCTGTTGAGAATTTAGAGACGGTCGCTCGACCTCTATCAAGTATGTGTCAGTCTTATGCGTTGTCATGACTGTTGTATCAGCAGCAACAGTCAGTAACAGATAAAATAATGTTGTTGTCAAAACATTTGTTTAAGCCTAGGGTTAATTGTTATTGGGTTAAGTGAATTAACTTGTGTGAATTTGTTGGATGGTAAAGAAAAATCAGGTAACAGCGTAACTGAAGCATTGGAGGTGAAATCATTGAGGGCTAAAAGTTGTTTTTGTTCTAATAAAACATATGAGGTAAGGGGTATGTTTATGGGAATATCAGATTGTGATGATTATATGATGACTTTGGATAAGCATGAACATAAGGTTAGAGATGACAAATATAATGTAATTTTTATGTACCAGGTAGTAAGAACAGCAGGACTTTGATGGTTAAAAGATTAGCTTTTGCCTGACAATGTGACTATGGGGAATTTTAGAGATATTTAGAGGGTTTGTGGTGATAAAGCATATATATTCTTACACTATGGATAGACAGGATGTTGTTACATGTCAACGTTGAAGCTTCCATATGAGGTTTTTACCATTATAAGAGGGATAGCACCGGACACAGCTAAATCTAGGGTTAAAAGGGTGACATGGCGACATGTCATAGTCTTCAAGCCTATCATTGAAGGATAAATGTAAGGGAGAAGGGGGGACTTTTTCCATGGTATAGTGTAACATTTGGGAAGATCCTATTGATGATAATAGTTATACTTTGAGTCCAGATAGTTCAGATAGTTATATATGCATTGAAGAATATAAGGGATGTGTTTGGGAGATCTGAGAAGACTTGGTTGCAAGATCAGTTAGGCCCAGTAGGGGCAGTGATGGGTCAGATTTTAGTTTCAGCTTTGATAACACTGTGTGATGTTTGTAATTTGTTACTGATCTTTGAGAAAGCTATGATATTGAGATAGGTTGGAGAGTGATTCCTGGAGACAACACTCAGATGCCGGTGTTGACTGTTCCTGATCTGGATAAAGATGGACAAGTGGAACTGAATGGATAAATATCATTTTTGATTATTTGATGATTTTTCAATTATTATTTTTTTTCCAATATTAGTGTGATTTGTAGTATGATTTATGAATCAAAGGGGGGAATGGGTTTATGTGATTCATACATCATTTATATATCATTTCTATATTCTTAGTTGATATTGATGTTCAATTTGAAAGTGTTTTTTTGGAAAAGATACTGTTTGGTCTTTCCTTTTCTTCCAGAAGCATTTGGGGGAACATGTGGAGATTGAAATACTCAAAACAGGGACAATATGAAGGGACAATATGACTGGAGGAGATGAAACAAGGAGGGTGTGGAAAGATTCCGATTCCATCATCAACAAGTCCATTGGAAGAGGAGACTACAGGGAGATGAAGTGTAGTGGACTACATTCCAGTGTCTGCAATGAAATATAGACATGTGTAATACATAATTGTGTCATATTCTTAGGTATAAATTTTTGTAGAATGATGTTTGATGTTATTGAATACATGTGAGGATCTTAGATGTTTTTGTTTATTTCGGTGATGCTTAGGGACAGAGAAAGTCTAGGCAGGGAGAGGTCCACTTTAGGGTCCAATGGGTTGACCAGCCTTTAGAGTGGATGTTTTTGGATAGGATTTTGTTTGCAGGGGCTTACATGTGTATTTAATTGCATCATAGTTTCAAATGCATTTACATGGTTTATGAGTTTATCTGGAGTACCGAAGGTGGTTGCCTGGGGCAGAGGGACCGTGAGAGAATTTTACTGTCTTGATTGATGGATGGAAGGTTGCCGGACAGTTTTTCGCTCTTACACTCCATAGAGATGTGTTCATATTTCATAGTAATGTATTCACACTTCATAAACAGTTATTTCATAGAAAGGTATTTACACTCTAGAGGAGAATGTTTTTGGTTTAATGTTAAAGATACTCAATAAGATAAATTGTTACTAGTCATAATCCTATTCTGTTTGTTTTCGAGACGTTTAGTTCGTCTCGAAGGGGGGAAATGTAGTGTATTAAGATTATGTCTTTGTTAAATGTTTTTATGAAGAAATGGAATGTTGTTTATGTTAGTATCAAGAGGGAATGTTTTTAGTGTAACGCTGCATACAACAGACAGGAAGTGTGTTGTGGACAGGAGAGACTGGTGATTGGCCAGAAGAGGGAGCATCATTGTTTATAAATAGGGGGGAAAACGAAGGAGAGGGCAGAACGAGCAGCCATTCTGAGGCGTCACTCTCCGGGTGTCATGTCACCTGTCACTCATGCTGAAGCTTGTGATCTGAATAAACCTTATGATCAACGTTCAGTATGAGCAGACTCCTTTTGTTCATCAGCAATAATTGCCACCACTCACTCGATACGACAACAGCCACACCTTCGCTGGGGCAATCTCCTGGGACGAGACGTTCCCACGGAAGTCCTGGGGTCAGTGACGCCAGGAGAGGTGTGAAGACTGATGAACATATTAATCAACTAAATGAATGCTACTGTGTGAATTAAATTGTTATGTTTGGAATGTTTCAAGAGTTCCTAGAGAGTTATGAATTTTGATATGTTCTATTGTACTGTAAGTGCTATGGATTTATTGTTACAGGGAAACTGTGTTATTCTATTAGTCGAACGGCGGACAGTTCAAAGAGGAGCGACACAGGGGTACACTCCTATCATACAGTTTTGAGATGTGGTGATTAGACTAGAATCTGGGTGTGTTGCTCCTGCCTTTTCTTTTAACTAGCAAAGTGCAAAGAAATGTTAATTCAGGTTGTGGGTGAGTTTGTGCTCAAATTTGGTTAAAATGCCAGTGAATTTACTTATACTTTGAGATCTTGCTTCCAAGCTCCTCTGTGTATCAGACACCCATTATTTTCTCTTAGAGATTATTCTGAACTGAAGACACGTATAACCATGTTAAGTCTTATTTAGGTCATAGTCATTTACTCTTAGTATTCTGTAATGTATCATGTATTGTATGTAGACTGTAATTGTTTGAGTGTTAATTATTTTGTGATAAATAAATCCTATTAGTTGAATTGAATAAATGCTTTCCTCATTTTACAGAGTAATTCTTTGATTGACTATATGTTCATAATTTAGTAGGTCTATTGGTAAATATTATTTACACTACACGTAGGATATGCTTGGGTTCCACCTTGACATCCCTGGTCTACTTGACTCAATAAATTAATGCTAGAACATTGGTTGCCAGGATTAGCTATCTGTAACTAGCCTCTTAATAATTGCATAACGGTGCAAGATAAGCACATGTTCATTATAGTCATACTGAGGGGTGATGCAAGGCTCAATACCTTGACTAGATTCCTCCAGAGACGCACAGGGCCTGTTGCATTTATTCACATAATAATGGAGTCAGATTGTTTAATATAATAATAAACTACATTCAACACCGTTTTCATTCAACTACACTTGTGCCCTGTGGATGGGGGCATTATCATCCTATGCGGGCATAGCCATGGTTGCCAAAATATTGGCCAAAATATATTGGCCTGCACAGCATGTTTATACATGACCCTAAGCATGATGGGATGTTAATTGCTCAATTAACTCAGGAACCACACCTGTGTGGAAGCACCTGCTTTCAATAAACTGTATCCACCATTTACTCAAGTGTTTCCATTGTGTTGACAGTTACCTGTAGTTCCCAATAACTACTGACCAGAAAACCCATTGCTTTCTCAAGAGCTAAACCCCTTTGAAAGTGGCCATGACATTACCTTTGTAATAGTAGAACCTGGCGCCCAGGATCCACCACACTCCTCTTGGACAGAGCTTTAAAACATCCTATCTTTTTATGTCCTCCTCAGTTGGGCAGTGTCTGGAGAAGGTTTGCATTACCTGACAGCCTGTAATGTAAGAGCCAGACAGCCAATTTCATAAACATATGCACCAATTACGAAATCCATTAATATCTATCATGTCCTGTCATAAATCATACAGCATGGCAGTGGGTCTGACTGTGTAATTATTGTTGAGCGAGTAGCGGAAGTCCTTGATTAGGTCGACTCATTATTGCCCCCCATATGATTCACCTCAGCTCTGAAGTAATGACGAGAGAAAGGGAACCAACTCTGCTTCAATGTGTTTATAATTGTGAATGTGAGCCCATGGAAATGTGCTCCACTGACTTATCTGTCTCTGGTTGTGAATATGACAGACACAATGATCAGTACTTTGACATAAAAACGAAAGAAATCTTGTGTTTGTGTCATGGCATCCAAAAATAGCCCTGACTCCTGGAAATAGTTCAATAAACTGAAATCAAATAATACAAATGCAATGTTAACTGTTTGAACACACAATAAACATGAGAAAAGAATAGACAACAGTACCTCACGGCTAAATATAGGGCTTGATTGCATACTGTAGGCTACAGTATTGCTTTGGAAAATCTGATTCTATCGCTTTCTTATAAGGTTGCTCTTTCCACATCATTACTGTAATATTGATTGGGGTTCATTTTACTTATGTTTTTCAAACAACCATGTATAGCTTCAGCCGTGTCAATATCAAATAATTGTACTATTTTTATCTTGACTACACGTTTCTATACTAACACATCATCTTAATTCCCTGGTTCATTTAAGTTCCCATTAAAGCTATTTATTTCAGCTCCATCATATACATTAATGGAATTAATTGAATTATTTGTTCTTTGCACAACTTTACCTTCAAGCTCCAGTAACCAGGGCATATTCTAAACACTGATAGTTTGAGGTGAATGGTTCATGCCATTCAGGATTGTCAAAATCTAATTGGAGTTTTATGCATCCCTTTCGGCATTGAGAAGTTTAATTGTAATTCCAAATGCAGATTTATCATTATTGGCAGTGGTTGTATATCTTTAACCTTATTGATCTCTTGGGTCCAGCTATTCCTCTTCATTATGGGAATAATCCGATTTACAAAGGCTGCATATATGAGATTAAAAATATCCTTCACCTTCCACCGGCATCACGCTGGACCCTCAGTTATGCAGACCAATTGGCTCCAGGCCAGAGCTAACTAATGTCTTCTGGCACATGGGGGTTTTAGGGAAATCAATACTGCACAATAACCAGGCCTGGCTAGATTCTTCCCTTTGAAATTTAGGAAAGCACATTACTTTGAGTGCAAACCCTATTAACAAAGACGCAAAGTCATGCATTATTTAGGAAATGCCAGTTTCATGACGCCAATTCAAAACAAATATGAATTATGCATCTGTTCTTCCCAGACTGCTTTCTTGATTTTCTCAAATAAATGTGGTTATTTTATTAACAATTGGTACATTACTAATCAAACACAGTAGCTAAATATCTACAATGTGAGTCAGTGGCCTGCCTATTTGAGTGCAATAAAGGCTATTAGGATGGGGATGGATGGGGAGACCCTCTCCATCCTGATCAAAGCTAATGGGAGTTCAGTGCCGTGCCTGGGCCACGGTGGAGCGGGCCCAGGCACGGCAAGTTTGGCCATTATTCCTCAGCAGTGAGGGGATGGCCCTCCTCTCCTGGAGATCAATGATATGCCTAGAGCTTTAATCCCTGTGCTCCTGATGATGTTTTCATTGCTGTGTCAAGCAGTGGCAGAATGGACTCACTGGCCCTACTTTCCATTCACATGTCAGCAAACATCTATAGGCTGTTCATAGGCTACAGCTCAGCATTTAACACCATAGTCCCCTCCAAGCTCATCACCAAATTTGGGACCCTGGGACTTAACACCTCCCTCTGCAACTGGATCCTGGACTTCCTGACGGGCCAGCCCCAGGTGGTAAGGGTAGGCAACAACACCCCTGCCACGCTAACCCTCAACACGGGGGCCCCCCAGGGGTGTGTGCTTAGTCCACTCATGTACTCCCTGTCCACCCAGGACTGTGTGGCCATGCACGACTTCAACACAATCATCAAGTTTGCTGACGACACAACGGTGGTAGGCCTGATCACCGACGGCGATGAGACAGCCTACAGCAGTGGTCACCAACCGGACGATTGCGATCGACTGGTCGATGTCCAAGCCATTCCTAGTTGATCCCCAAACATTTCTATAAAATACCCAACGATAAAGGATTGCGTTCCTATTTTTTAAATCCGTTTCGCGCTGTTGACAGTAGGTGCACTTGATTCAGCAGCCATAGCACCAGGAAGGCAAAGTGTTCCCATTTTTTACCATTTAATGTGTCTGAATGTAGAACTCCGCCTACCCAGCAGGCCCAGACATCAAATGAAGTGCACCTATAGGCCTACTGCTGGCCAATCAGATAGCTCAGACCACCGGGTCTGCACAGTTTCCGAGCACCATAGACTGTAAAAAGAAACCTCGCAAAGTTGATAATATGAGATTTCAAAACTTTTAAAATCATGACTAGAGAGAGAGACTCAACGAAGAGCTGCTGTTTTTATGAGTAAGTTCATGTTTAAGTTGTTATTCAGCACTGTCAACACTTTGTTCAACACTTTTATAAGCAATAAAATGCGCATTTCGATAAGCTTACATTGTTATTATTTGCAGCCAGTGTCTTTTTTAATATCAAGGAATATGTCACTTTCTCTGGTCATAGTAGTAACAACATGAATTGGTACATGATGCAGAAGCACTGCAGTGCGACTTAAGTTTTGCCATCAGCTGGAAGACTGTGTCCCCTTTTCTCAGCGGAGGGAGAGAGGAGGGACGGTGAGTCGGATGAGAGACAGCCTCACCGCTGCTCCCTCCCTCCCCTCAGACTGACTATCAGATGCAGGCCATCAGTCCAGTAAAATAAAAAAGCTAAATATTCAGCTCACTCAGCTGTGCCTCACAAGTAATACAACAAATTATCTATTACCAGTGTGATCATATACCTAAAATGTTGAAATATAATTTCAAAATAGTCTGAGAATGTGACATTGGCAGGGCAATTCAAGCGTAGCCAATATGCAGTGATAATGTATTGGGCCTATAGCCTACTGCGCAAACCTCAATCCTACAGAACTGTTTTTAATTGGTTAATGTTGTTGTTTAAGTCACACATTGGCTCTCGGACCAACAGGCTCAGACAAAGCTTCTACCCCCAAGCCATAAGACTGCTACATAGCCATAAGACTGCTAAATAGTTAATTAATGGATACCCGGACTATCTGCATTGACCCTATCTTGTACTGACTCTATGCACACTCAAACTACTATACAGTTGAAGTCGGAAGTTTACATACACCTTAGCCAAATACATTTAAACTCAGTTTTTCAAAATTCCTGACATTTAATCCTAGCAAAAATTCCCTGTTTTAGGTCAGTTAGGATCACCACTTTATTTTAAGAATGTGAAATGTCAGAATAATATTAGAGAGAATTATTTATTTCAGCTTTTATTTCTTTCATCACATTCTCAGTGGGGTCAGAAGTTTACATACACTCAATTAGTATTTGGTAGCATTGCCTTTAAATTGTTTAACTTGGGTCAAACGTTTCGGCTAACCTTCCACAAGCTTCCCACAATAAGTTGGGTGAATTTTGTTCCGTTCCTCCTGACAGAGCTGGTGTAACTGAGTCAGGTTTGTAGACCTCCTTGTTTGAGGTCAGGGCTTTGTGATGGCCACTCCAATACCTTGACTTTGTTGTCCTTAAGCCATTTTGCCACAACTTTGGAAGTATGAATGGGGTCATTGTCCATTTGGAAGACCATTAGCGACCAAGCTTTAACTTCCTGACTGATGCCTTGAGATGTTGCTTCAATATATCCACATAATTAGCCTTCCTCATGATGTCATCTATTTTGTGAAGTGCACCAGTCCCTCCTGCAGCAAAGCCCCCCCCAGCATGATGCTGCCACCCTTTTTCCTCCAAACATAACGATGGTCATCATGGCCAAACAGTTCTATTTTTGTTACATCAGACCAGAGGACATTTCTCCAAAAAGTACGATCTTAGTCCCCATGTGCAGTTGCAAACAGTAGTCTGGCTTTTTTATGGCGGTTTTGGAGCAGTGGCTTCTTCCTTGCTGAGTGGCCTTTCAGGTTATGTCGATATAGGACTCGTTTTACTGTGGATATAGATACTTTTGTACCTGTTTCCTCCAGCATCTTTACAGGGACCTTTGCTGTTGTTCTGGGATTGATTTGCACTTTTCGCACCAAAGTACGTTCATCTCTAGGAGACAGAACGCGTCTCCTTCCTGAGCGGTATGACGGCTGCGTGGTCCCATGGTGTTTATACTTGTGTACTATTGTTTGTACAGATGAACTTGGTACCTTCAGGCATTTGGAAATTGCTCCCAAGAATTAACCAGACTTGTGGAGGACTACATTAATTTTTTTGAGGCCTTGGCTGATTTCTTTTGATTTTCCCATGATGTCAAGCAAAGAGGCACTGAGTTTGAAGGTAGGCCTTGAAATACATCCACAGGTACACCTCCAATTGACTTAAATGATGTCAATTAGCCTATCAGAAGCTTCTAAAGCCATGACATCATTTTCTGGAATTTCCTAAGCTGTTTAAAGGCACAGTCAACTTAGTGTATGTAAACTTCTGACCCACTGGAATTGTGATACAGCGTGAAATAATCTGTCTGTAAACAATTGTTGGAAAACGTACTTGTGTCATGCACAAAGTAGATGTCCTAACCGACTTGCCAAAACTATAGTTTGTTAAAAATAAATTTGTGGAGTGGTTGAAAAACGAGTTTTAATGACTCCAACCTAAGTGTATGTTAACTTCCGACTTCAACTGTATATACACATTATATACACACTCACTACACTGACACTCTCACACGAAACCCACACACATTCTCATACACTACATACAGTACGCAAACACACACACACACACGCATACTGACAACACACACACATACTGTACACACATAGGCAAACACACCCACACACATACACACTCATCATATGCTGCTGCTACACTGTTCTTTATTTGACTCTTATTATTATCTATCCTGATGCCTAGTCACTTTACCCTGCCTTCATGTGCATATCTTCCTTAACTACCTCATACACCTGCACATTGATCTGGTACTGGTACTCCCTATATATAGCTCCATTCTTGTGTATGTTATTCCTATTATGTGACTATTATTTGTTTTTTATTATTATTCTGTATCGTTGGAAAGGGCTCGTAACTAAGTATTTCATGGTAAAGTCTACACCCGTTGAATTCGGCACGTGACAAAAACAATTTGATTTGATCATGCAGGCCTGTGTAAGTGTCAGCTTACACTCAGAGAGCATTACATACAGTGGGGATGTCACGATCGTCTGAAGGAGCGGACCAATACGCAGCGCGTGGAGTGAACATGATGACTTTATTAATTAAAGCAACCACGGAAAAACAACAAAAGACGATAGTGAAGTCCAACAGACAAAATACTGAACCTGGAACAAAAACCCACAAACAAACAGTGAAACACAACAGTATAAATATGGCTCCCAATCAGAGATAACGAGCTGACAGCTGACACTCGTTACCTCCGATTGGGAGTCAATGACCAAACATAGAAACAAACAACCTAGACTAACCAACATAGAAATACACCCAAGTCCCAACAAAACAACATACACTCTAGCTCACATACACAAGTCCTAGAGCCAGAGTGTCACAGTACCCCCCCCTAAAGGTGCGAACTCCGGGCGCACCAGCCCACAGTCTAGGGGAGGGTCTGGGTGGGCGTCTGTCTATGGTGGCGGCTCAGGCACTGGTCGTGGTCCCCACCCCACCATAGTCACTACCCGCTTGTGTAACCTCCTCCACATGACCACCCCCAACTAAACCCCACAGGATTAAGGGGCAGCCCTGGACTAAGAGGCATCACCGGACTCAGGGGCAGCACCGGACTAAGGGGCAGCACCGGGCTAAGGGGGCAGCACCGGGCTAAGGGGCAGCACCGGACTAAGGGGCAGCACCGGGCTAAGGGGCAGCACCGGACTAAGGGGCAGCACCGGACTAAGGGGCAGCACCGGACTAAGGGGCAGCACCGGGCTAAGGGGCAGCACCGGGCTAAGGAGCAGCACCGGGCTAAGGGGCAGTACCGGACTAAGGGGCAGCTCGGACTGAATGGCGGATCCTGGCTGGCTGGCTCTGGCGGATCCTGGCTGGCTGGCGGATCCGGGCTGGACGGCTCTGGCGGATCCGGGCTGGCTGGCTCTGGCGGATCCTGGCTGGCTGGCGGATCCGGGCTGGACGGCTCTGGCGGATCCGGCCTGGACGGCTCTGGCGGATCCTGGCTGAACGGCTCTGGCGGATCCTGGCTGGACGGCTCTGGCGGATCCTGGCTGGACGGCTCTGACGGATCCTGGCTGGACGGCTCTGGCGGATCCTGGCTGAACGGCTCTGGCGGATCCTGGCTGAACGGCTCTGGCGGATCCTGGCTGGACGGCTCTGGCGGATCCTGGCTGGACGGCTCTGGCGGATCCTGGCTGGACGGATCTGGCGGATCCTGGCTGAACGGCTCTGGCGGATCCTGGCTGAACGGCTCTGGCGGATCCTGGCTGGACGGCTCTGGCGGATCCGGCTGCTCATGGCTGGCTGACGGATCTGGCTGCTCGCGGCTGGCTGACGGATCTGGCTGCTCATGGCTGGCTGACGGATCTGGCTGCTCGTGGCTGGCTGACGGATCTGGCTGCTCATGGCTGGCTGACGGTGCAGGCTGAGCGGCTGGCGGTGGAGGCGGACCCCAGCCTCGGAGAGTGGTCATCACCTCCCGCAGGACGGTTCCCATCTGCAGGAGCTGCTCTTGCTGGACCCGAACCTGGGCTTCCAGTCTTGTACGGGCTGCGTCGGCTCCTGCTGATTCCATCGCTGGTGTATGATTCTGTCTGGCGGAAGGCTCTAGCGGCTCCTGTCTGGCGGAAGGCTCTAGCGGCTCCGGTCTGGCGTAGCACACCGTGGACCTGGTGCTTGGAGTAGGAACAGGCCGGTCCGTACCGGGAACACACACCACTGGCCTCAACCGAGGATCAGGAACGGGCCGGACCGGACTGGCAACACACATCAGTCCTTCACGCCGTGCCACAAACACTTCCCTCCCTCTACTCGCCAATGGCTCCCGTACTCCGTTAGCCTTCTCTCCTTTTCTCCCTGTGGCAGCCTCCTGCTGCCCAGCCGCCCAAGCCATGTGCCCCCCCCCAAAAATTTCTTGGGGTTGCCTCTCGTCCTTCCGACGAAAAACCTGCTGCCGCCGATGCTCCTCTCTCGCCAGGGCCTTGATCTTCCCCCAAGGTCCCTTGCCCCCGAGCATGTCCTCCCAGGACCACGATTTGCCCACCTGGGCCATCGCCAGCCTCTCGATCTCCTTACCCGGCGCCTCCACCCATGTCCAGTCTCTTTGCTCCTGGACACGCTGCTTGGTCCTTTGATGGTGGGTTTTTCTGTCACGATCGTCTGAAGGAGCGGACCAATACGCAGCGCGTGGAGTGAACATGATGACTTTATTAATTAAAGCAACCACGGAAAAACAACAAAAGACGATAGTGAAGTCCAACAGACAAAATACTGAACCTGGAACAAAAACCCACAAACAAACAGTGAAACACAACAGTATAAATATGGCTCCCAATCAGAGATAACGAGCCGACAGCTGACACTCGTTACCTCCGATTGGGAGTCAATGACCAAACATAGAAACAAACAACCTAGACTAACCAACATAGAAATACACCCAAGTCCCAACAAAACAAGATACACTCTAGCTCACATACACAAGTCCTAGAGCCAGAGTGTCACAGGGGAAAAAAAAGTATTTAGTCAGCCACCAATTGTGCAAGTTCTCTCACTTAAAAAGATGATAGAGGCCTGTAATTTTCATCATAGGTATACGTCAACTATGACAGACAAATTGAGAGAGAAAAAAATCCAGAAAATCACATTGTAGGATTTTTAATGAATTTATTTGCAAATTATGGTGGAAAATAAGTATTTGGTCACCTACAAACAAGCAAGATTTCTGGCTCTCACAGACCTGTAACTTCTTCTTTAAGAGGCTCCTCTGTCCTCCACTCGTTACCTGTATTAATGGCACCTGTTTGAACTTGTTATCAGTATAAAAGACACCTGTCCACAACCTCAAACAGTCACACTCCAAACTCCACTATGGCCAAGATCAAAGAGCTGTCAAAGGACACCAGAAACAAAATTGTAGACCTGCACCAGGCTGGGAAGACTGAATCTGCAATAGGTAAGCAGCTTGGTTTGAAGAAATCAACTGTGGGAGCAATTATTAGGAAATGAAATACATACAAGACCACTGATAATCTCCCTCGATCTGGGGCTCCACGCAAGATCTCACCCCGTGGGGTCAAAATGATCACAAGAACGGTGAGCAAAAATCCCAGAACCACACGGGGGGACCTAGTGAATGACCTGCAGAGAGCTGTGACCAAAGTAAAAAAGCCTACCATCAGTAACACACTACGCCGCCAGGGACTCAAATCCTGCAGTGCCAGACGTGTCCCCCTGCTTAAGCCAGTACATGTCCAGGCCCGTCTGAAGTTTACTAGAGTGCATTTGGATGACCCAGAAGAGGATTGGGAGTATGTCATATGGTCAGATGAAACCAAAATAGAACTTTTTGGTAAAAACTCAACTCGTCGTGTTTGGAGGACAAAGAATGCTGAGTTGCATCCAAAGAACACCATACCTACTGTGAAGCATGGGGGTGGAAACATCATGCTTTGGGGCTGTTTTTCTGCAAAGGGACCACGACGACTGATCCGTGTAAAGGAAAGAATGAATTGGGCCATGTATCGTGAGATTTTGAGTGAAAACCTCCTTCCATCAGCAAGGGCATTGAAGATGAAACGTGGCTGGGTCTTTCAGCATGACAATGATCCCAAACACACCGCCCGGGCAACGAAGGAGTGGCTTCGTAAGAAGCATTTCAAGGTCCTGGAGTGGCCTAGCCAGTCTCCAGATCTCAACCCCATAGAAAATCTTTGGAGGGAGTTGAAAGTCTGTGTTGCCCAGCGACAGCCCCAAAACATCACTGCTCTAGAGGAGATCTGCATGGAGGAATGGGCCAAAATACCAGCAACAGTGTGTGAAAACCTTGTGAAGACTTACAGAAAACGTTTGACCTGTGTCATTGCCAACAAAGGGTATATAACAAAGTATTATGAAACTTTTGTTATTGACCAAATACTTATTTTCCACCATAATTTGCAAATAAATTCATTAAAAATCCTACAATGTGATTTTCTGGAGAAAAAAATTCTCATTTTGTCTGTCATAGTTGACGTGTACCTATGATGAAAATTACAGGCCTCTCTCATCTTTTTAAGTGGGAGAACTTGCACAATTGGTGGCTGACTAAATACTTTTTTTCCCCACTGTAGTTGTGTGTAATTGTTAGCGTCATGTCGTTTACTCGCTCTTTGTTATTCTCTTTCTCATTGTTAAGTAAACCTTTACCTTGTTGATTCCTGCGTCTGCGTCCTGCGTCTTCGTATCCTCAGTACTCATCACAATAGTGACCAGACTATCAAATACAACACTTTATATTTGACCATGGACAAATAGACTTCAAGATCTAGACAATAATGAACACTGAAGGAGGGATGGAGTCAGTCCATAATCCTCTACTTTAAAGGAATAATCCAATCAAACTATATTTTGTTATTTTTGATTAGTCCACTGTTGACACAGTCCCAAAATATTTTGGACTGTATCAACAGTGGACTAATGACAAAAATAACCCCATTTGTTGGGGGGACTGGATTATTCACTCTTAAGACATCTCCTATACAATGCAATGTCGTCCATTCCAGAGCTCTCCAAAGAAAGGAACAACATACTGATAAAACTTACTGTATTGAGAATTTTGAAGGTTCCTGCTGTTGAAAATGTAGCAGAGTGCTGGAGAACTGTTAAATTTTTCACAGTGTTGAGAGGAAGCTGATATTCTCTGAGACTGTCCTCATATCACTATTAGACTTTTTAAATTGTAACAATAACATGTTCTATATTCAAAACTGAAAGCGCGAACCACCGCATTACACCATGGCAAGGTGACTGGGAATATGGCAGAATACAAACAGCGTAGCTACTCACTCCGCAGGGCAATTAAACTGGCAAAACATCAGTATAGAGACAAAGTGGAGTCGCAATTCAACAGCTCAGACACGAGACGTATTTCGCAGGGTCTACAGACAATCACGGACTACAAAAGGAAAACCAGATACGTCGCCGACACTGACGTCTCGCTTCCAGACAAGCTAAACACCTTCTTCGCCTGCTTTGAGGAAAACACAGTGCCACCGACGAGGCCCACTACCAAGGAATGTGGCCTCTCCTTCTCCGTGGCCGACGTGAGTAAGACATTTAAGCATGTTAAACCCCGCAAGGCTGCCAGCCCTGACGGCATCCCTAGCTGCGTCCTCAGAGCATGCACAGACCAGCAGGGCTTGGCACCTAAAACCCTCACAAACTTTTATAGATGCACAATTGAGAGCATCCTGTCGGGCTGTATCACCACCTGGTATGGCAACTGCACCGCCTGCAACCGCAGGGCTCTCCAGAGGGTGCTGCAGTCTGCCGAACGCATCCTACAGCACCCGATGTCAAAAAAAAGTTTTACAAAATACTCATCAGATTGGGCTGCTTTCCCCTGTTCTTGTAATAATTGCTCAAGGAGTCTTGTGGGTGCCTTTTTTTTTGAGCACATGCCTCCCAAAATGTATGTGCATGGCCCTGATTACAGTAACAACAAAGGACTTAAGAAACAAACTTTCAAACCAAAGGAAACTTCTTGGCAGGGAGAAAAAAACATTTGAATAAATGTGTGTTTTGACACTCTTATGTAGGATGTCATAACCAGCCATAAAATAATGCAATATACTGTATGTCAAAACAGGTGTAAATATATGGGTCATGATAGTGTTATGAAGCTATTATGACAGGTTATGACAAGTTATGTCAGATGTTATGATATATTATGTCATGGTTATGACCATGTTATGACACTGGGTGTCAAGTAAAGTGTTACAGATGAATGTCTAAAAACCTTTTTTTGCTTTGTCATTATGGGGTATTGTATGTAGATTGCTGAGGATTATTTTATTTTTTTATCCATTTTAGATTAAGGCTGTAATGTAACAAAATGTGGACAAAGTCAAGGGGACAGTGGGTTCAGAACAACAACAACAAAAACTTTATTATAAATTGTTTAACTTGGGCCAAACGTTTCGGGTAACCTTCCACAATCTTCCCACAATAAGTTGGGTGAATTTTGGCCCATTCCTCCTGACAGAGCTGGTGTAACTGAGTCAGGTTTGTAGGCCGCTTTTTCAGTTCTGCCCACAAATTTTCTATAGGATTGAGGTCAGGGCTTTGTGATGGCCACTCCAATACGTTAACTTTGTTGTCCTTAAGACATTTTGCCACAACTTTGGAAGTATGCTTGGGGTCATTGTCCATTTGGAAGACCCATTTGCGACCAAGCTTTAACTTCCTGACTGATGTCTTGAGATGTTGCTTCAATATATCCACATAATTTGCCTTCCTCATGATGCCATCTATTTTGTGATGTGCACCAGTCCCTCCTGCAGCAAAGCACCCCCACAGCATGATGCTGCCACCGTCGTGCTTCACGGTCGGCTTGCAAGCGTCCCCCTTTTTCCTCCAAACATAACGATGGTCATTATGGCCAAACAGTTCTGTTTTTGTTTTATCAGACCAGAGGACATTTCTCCAAAAAGTACGATCTTTGTCGCCATGTGCAGTTGCAAACAGTATTCTGGCTAAATTATGGCAGTTTTGGAGCAGTGGCTTCTTCCTTGCTGAGCGGCCTTTCAGGTTATGTTGATATATGACTCGTTTTACTGTGGATATAGATACTTTTGTACATGTTTCCTCCAGCATCTTTACAGGGACCTTTGCTGTTGTTCTGGGATTGATTTGCACTTTTCGCACCAAAGTACGTTCATCTCTAGGAGACAGAACGCGTCTCCTTCCTGAGCGGTATGATGGCTGTGGGGTCCCATGGTGTTTATACTTGCGTACTATTGTTTGTACAGATGAACGTGGTACCTTCAGGTGTTTGGGAATTGGTCCCAAGAATGAACCAGACTTGTGGAGGTCTACATTTATTTTTCTGAGGTCTTGGCTAAATTCTTTTGATTTTCCCATGATGTCAAGCAAAGAGGCACTGAGTTTGAAGGTAGGCCTTGAAATACATCCACAGGTACACCTCCAATTGACTCAAATGATGTAATTTAGCCTACATCAGTTTCTGGAATTTTCCAAGCTGTTTAAAGGCACAGTCAACTTAGTATATGTAAACTTTTGACCCACTGGAATTGTGATACAGTGAATTATAAGTGAAATAATCTGTCTGTAAACAATTGTTGGAAAACGTACTTGTGTCATGCACAAAGTAGATGTCCTAACCGACTTGCCAAAACTATACTTTGTTAAAAATAAATTTGTGGAGTGGTTGAAAAACTAGTTTTAATGACTCCAACCTAAGTGTATGTAAACTTCCGACTTCAACTGTACATAAGTATGTAAAAACCAACATTTATTCCAGTCATCAGCAATAGAGCATTGGGGTAGATGCATGTCTGACAATGTGTGCACAATTACAATGATCATTGAATATGGTCAATTTCAATGTTATATAACATAACCATACTGTTGACAAGCAGGCTATGGTGTAATGGAATTTTTTGCCTTGTGTGGTAGATTTTGTTGGTTTTGACACTCTTATGTAGGTGTCATAACCAGCCATAAAATAACTACCGTGGTAGGTTTTGTGGGTTTTGACACTCTTAATTAGGTGTCATTACCTTTCATACGATAACACAATATATGCCATGACAGTGTTATGAACGTATTATGACAGGTTATGACAAGTTATGTCAGACTGTATACAACTTCTCCCGCAACGTGATCAAGACAAAGGAGATGATAATAATAATAATAATAATATGCCATTTAGCAGACGCTTTTATCCAAAGCGACTTTCAGTCATGTGTGCACACATTTTTGTGTATGGGTGGTCCCGGGGATCAATCCCACTACCCTGGCATTACAAATGCCGTGCTCTACCAGCTGAGCTACAGAGGACCACATGATTGTGGACTACAGGAAGAAAAAGAGGACTGAGCACGCCCCCATTCTCATCGACGGGGCTGTAGTGGAACAGGTTGAGAGCTTCAAGTTCCTTGGTGTCCCCCAACAAACTATCATTGTCCAAACACACCAAGACAGTCATGAAGAGGGCACGACAAAGCCTATTTCCCCTCAGGAGACTGAAAAGATTTGGCATATGTCCTCAGATCCTCAAAAAGTTATACAGCTGCACCATCGAGAGCATCCTGACTAGGTTGCATCTCTGCCTGGTATGGCAACTGCTCGGCCACTGACCGCAAGGCACTACAGATGGTAGTGCGTACGGCCCAGTACATCACTTGGGCCAAGCTTCCTGCCGTCCAGGACCTCTATACCAGGCGGTGTCAGAGGAAGGCCCTAAAAATTGTCAAAGACTCCAGCCACCCTAGTCATAGACTGTTCTCTCTGCTACCGCACGGCAAGCGGTACCGGAGTGCCAAGTCTAGGACCAAAAGGCTTCTTAACAGCTTCTTCCAAGTCATAAGTCTCCTGAACAGCTAATCATGGCTACCCGGACTATTTGCATTGTCCCCCCACCCCACCCCACCCCCTCTTTTTACGCTGCTGCTACTCTCTGTTTATTATCAATGCATAGTCACTTTAACTCTACCCACATGTACATATTACCTAAATTACCTCGACTAACCTGTGCCCCCGCACATTGACTCTGTCCCGGTACCCCCTGTATATAGCCTCCCTACTGTTCTTTTATTTTACTGCTGCTCTTTATTTTTAATTTTTTACTTATCTATTTTTTACTTAACACTTATTTTTTAACTTAAAACTGCATTGTTGGTTTAGGGCTTGTATGTAAGCATTTCACTGTAAGGTCTACACCTGTTGTATTCAGCGCATGTGGCAAATACAATTTGATTTGATTTGTTATGACATATTATGACATGGTTATGACCATGTCATAATGTGTTATGACTCTGGGTGTGAAGTAAAGTGTTACCCATTCATTTTACTCCAAAACAAGAGATGATTGAATAGTTAAATGAATAGTGTCTAATACAAATAATGAGCAGAATGTCAGGGCTGGGCTGGAACAGAAACCTGCACACCCAGTAGCTAGATCTCTAGCAGCAAGGTTGGCCATGCATATTCTAGGTCTATGCATTATTTTTGTAGTCCTACAACTAATTGTAACAGTAAACCAATATCATATACTGTATAACTCATTGGAGATATACCCTTCAGTCTCTCCAGGACATGTGACTTTCCGCAGACAGGGTTTTGCAACTTTCACAGGTCTCTGGATCTGAGGTTAGGAAACATAGAAATTAGACCAGGACTTGCTTCATTATTCTTAAGTGCTTCAGAAAGCATTCACACCCCTTGTCTTTTTCCGCATTTTGTTGTGTTACAGCCTGAATAAAAAAATTATTAAATAAAATAAAATGCTGTAATTGGCCTACACACAATACCCCATAATGTCAAAATTAATTTAAAATGAAAAGCTGAAATGTCTTGGGTCAATAAGTATTCAACCCCTAAATATGCCTAAATAAGTTCAGGAGTAGAAATTTGCTTAACAAGTCACATAATAAGTTGCATGGACTCACTCTGTGTGCAATAATAGTGTTTAACATGATTCAGTCAAGCAGTGCATTTTTTACACAGATTCAACCACAAAGAACAGGGGAGGTTTTCCAATGCCTCGCAAAGAAGGATACCTATTGGTAGATGGGTAAATTTTTTTGATATAAAGCAGACATTGAATATCCCTTTGAGCATGGTGAAGTTATTAATTACACTTTGGATGGTGTATCAATACACCCAGTCACTACAAAGATACAGGCATCCTTCCTAACTCAGTTACTGGAGAGGAAGGAAACCGCTCAGGGATTTCACCATGAGGCCAATGGTGACTTTAAAACAGTTACAGAGTTTAATGGCTGTGATAGGAGAAAACTGAGGATGAATCAACAACATTGTAGTTACTCCACAATACTAACCTAATTGACAGAGTGAAAATAAGAAAACCTGTACAGAATGAATCTATTCCAAAACATGCATCCTGTTTGCAACAAGGCACTAAAGTAATACTGCAAAGAATGTGGCTAGGCAATTAACTTTTTGTCCTGAATACAAAGTGTTATGTTTAGGGCAAATCCAACAAAACATGTAACTGAGTACCACTCTCCATATTTTCAAGCATAGTGGTGGCTGCATCATAGTATGGGTATGCTTGTGATCGTTAAGCAGAGATGGAAACTCAAATCTGAGACTCGGACTCGAGTCGCACTTAAGTTGCGAAGAAAATGACTTGCGACTTGACTTGACTCGTGATCAATTGACTTGAGACTTGACTTGGACTCTAGATGAGAGACTTGTGAACAATGCAAGTCAGTACTGGGATACGTTTTTGTTGTGCATTCTGTCAGATAACGTGGAACAGGCGCCATTGTAACACAGAGAAAGTAGTTTAATATAGAGGGCTGAAAAGCATTCTAGAACATCTGCGTCATTTGTACGTCACTGTAGTACTACAGCTAAACAATCGTAATCAGCAACGATGTCATCAGGCGTTGAGGCCTTCGTTATTAAATTTGGTTACAAGAACCTGCAGTATAATGCCAGTGGCAAAAAACGAAATGCTGTTTGCAAAACTTGTGGAATTAACGTTAAAGATGCTGGCGCAACTACATCTAACTTCATCCGACATTTGAAAACTCATTGCGAAAGGTCAGTTAGGTTAGCTAGCTAACAATGTTACAATGTGGTTAGACTAATAATAATAATTAGCAGATGCCAGCTTGATATAGCTAGCTTTCTTCTGTGTCATCTTTTAGCTAACTGGAAATATATTACTGTCGAATATTTCTTGAAAGGTTAAGAGGTGGGTTGTCAGATACAGTGGGGAGAACAAGTACTTGATACACTGCCGATTTTGCAGGTTTTTCTATTTACAGAGCATGTAGAGGTCGGTAATTTTTATCATAGGTACACTTCAACTGTGAGAGACGGAATCTAAAACAAAAATCTAGAAAATCACATTGTATGATTTTTAAGTAATTAATCTGCATTTTATTGCATGACATAAGTATTTGATCACCTACCTACCAGTAAGAATTCCGGCTCTCACAGACCTGTTAGTTTTTCTTTAAGAAGCCCTCCTGTTCTCCACTCATTACCTGTATTAACTGCACCTGTTTGAACTCGTTACCTGTATAAAAGACACCTGTCCACACACTCAATCAAACAGACTCCAACCTCTCCACAATGGCCAAGACCAGAGAGCTGTGTAAGGACATCAGGGATAAAATTGTAGACCTGCACAAGGCTGGGATGGGCTACAGGACAATAGGCAAGCAGCTTGGTGAGAAGGCAACAACTGTTGGCGCATTTATTAGAAAATGGAAGAAGTTCAAGATGACGGTCAATCACCCTCGGTCTGGGGCTCCATGCAAGATCTCACCTCGTGGGGCATCAATGATCATGAGGAAGGTGAGGGATCAGCCCAGAACTACACGGCAGGACCTGGTTAATGACCTGAAGAGAGCTGGGACCACAGTCTCAAAGAAAACCATTAGTAACACACTACGCCGTCATGGATTAAAATCCTGCAGTGCACGCAAGGTCCCCCTGCTCAAGCCAGCGCATGTCCAGGCCCGTCTGAAGTTTGCCAATGACCATCTGAATGATCCAGAGGAGGAATGGGAGAAGGTCATGTGGTCTGATGAGACAAAAATATAGCTTTTTGGTCTTAACTCCACTCGCCGTGTTTTGGAGGAAGAAGAAGGATGAGTACAACCCCAAGAACACCATCCCAACCGTGAAGCATGGAGGTGGAAACATCATTCTTTGGGGATGCTTTTCTGCAAAGGGGACAGGACGACTGCACCGTATTGAGGGGAGGATGGATGGGGCCATGTATCGCGAGATCTTGGCCAACAACCTCCTTCCCTCAGTAAGAGCATTGAAGATTGGTCGTGGCTGGGTCTTCCAGCATGACAACGACCCGAAACACACAGCCAGGGCAACTAAGGAGTGGCTCCATAAGAAGCATCTCAAGGTCCTGGAGTGGCCTAGCCAGTCTCCAGACCTGAACCCAATAGAAAATCTTTGGAGGAAGCTGAAAGTCCGTATTGCCCAGCGACAGCCCCGAAACCTGAATGATCTGGAGAAGGTCTGTATGGAGGAATGGGCCAAAATCCCTGCTGCAGTGTGTGCAAACCTGGTCAAGACCTACAGGAAACGTATGATCTCTGTAATTGCAAACAAAGGTTTCTGTACCAAATATTAAGTTCTGCTTTTCTGATGTATCAAATAATTATGTCATGCAATAAAATGCAAATGAATTACTTAAAAATCATACAATGTGATTTTCTGGATTTTTCTTTTAGATTCAGTCTCTCACAGTTGAAGTGTACCTATGATAAAAATTACAGACCTCTACATGCTTTGTAAGTAGGAAAACCTGCAAAATCGGCAGTGTATCAAATACTTGTTCTCCCCACTGTAGCTAGGCCTACTTGTTAACATAGATTATTAAGTTGCATCTCCCCAATATGCATATCACTCTGAGATTTAATATACTTTCTGCTGTAGCCTGGTCCTAGGAAGTAACTTAGTATAAAATCAGAGTTCAAAGCATGCAACTTCTTGGACATTTCTGCTGAAAAATCCCATAGAACATATTTATTTGTTTGTGTCCTTGTACTTGATTCTCAAGTCAGCAACAACTATCCATCATGTTGTTCATCTGCAGGTTCATTGAATTCTGCAAAGCAAAGGTGGCCAGCGCAGGGCAGAAGGACAGAGCAGCATTGACTCATTCTTGACCACCAAAGGTGTCCATGTGTACAGCCATAGCAACCCCATGCAGAAGGCCATTACAGAGGCTATACTGCAAGACCTGATCATTTCCTGCAACCTGCCTATGTCCTTAGTGGACAACCCTCACTTTAGGCGTTGCATGTCAGTGGTAGATGACAAATATAGACCAGTAAGTAGGCCCATGTTGACCAGGCGCCTGCATGACTTAACACTGATCAAAGAGGCTACAATCAAAAGTGCCCTAGAGAAGACAGATTCACTGTAGATATATGGACTGACAGGACCATGTGGGGCTTCATGGGAGTAATGGCCCATTACATGGCCATGGAAGAGAAAAAAACTCCCAGACTGGAGTCAGTTCTGTTGAGCTGTGATAGATTCACAGGGTCACACACTGGGGAAAGAATCAGTGATAAATTTGAAGTAATATGTGATAATTTTGGCATAAACATACATTTGATTATATCATACAGTGAGGGAAAAAAGTATTTGATCCCCTGCTGATTTTGTACGTTTGCCCACTGACAAAGAAATGATCAGTCTATCATTTTAATGGTAGGTTTATTTGAACAGTGAGAGACAGAATAACAACAAACAAATCCAGAAAAACGCATGTCAAAAATGTTATAAGTTGATTTGCATTTTAATGAGGGAAATAAGTATTTGACCCCCTCTCAATCATAAAGATTTCTGGCTCCCAGGTGTCTTTTATACAGGTAACGAGCTGAGATTAGGAGCACACTCTTAAAGGGAGTGCTCCTAATCTCAGTTTGTTACCTGTATAAAAGACACCTGTCCACAGAAGCAATCAATCAATCAGATTCCAAACTCTCCACTATGGCCAAGACCAAAGAGCTCTCCAAGGATGTCAGGGACAAGATTGTAGACCTACACAAGGCTGGAATGGGCTACAAGACCATCGTCAAGCAGCTTGGTGAGAAGGTGACAACAGTTGGTGCGATTATTCGCAAATGGAAGAAACACAAAAGAACTGTCAATCTCCCTCGGGCTGGGGCTCCATGCGAGATCTAACCTCGTGGAGTTGCAATGATCATGAGAACGGTGAGGAATCAGCCCAGAACTACACGGGAGGATCTTGTGAATGATCTCAAGGCAGCTGGGACCATAGTCACCAAGAAAACAATTGGTAACACACTACGCCGTGAAGGACTGAAATCCTGCAGTGCCCGCAAGGTCCCCCTGCTCAAGAAAGCACACATACAGGCCCGTCTGAAGTTTGCCAATGAACATCTGAATGATTCAGAGGAGAACTGGGTGAAAGTGTTGTGGTCAGATGAGACCAAAATCGAGCTCTTTGGCATCAACTCAACTCGCCGTGTTTGGAGGAGGAGGAATGCTGCCTAGAACACCATCCCCACCGTCAAACATGGAGGTGGAAACATTATGCTTTGGGGGTGTTTTTCTGCTAAGGGGACAGGACAACTTCACCGCATCAAAGGGACGATGGATGGGGCTATGTACCGTCAAATCTTGGGTGAGAACCTCCTTCCCTCAGCCAGGGCATTGAAAATGGGTCGTGGGTGGGTATTCCAACATGACAATGACCCAAAACACACGGCCATGGCAACAAAGGAGTGGCTCAAGAAGGAGCACATTAAGGTCCTGGAGTGGCCTAGCCAGTCTCCAGACCTTAATCCCATAGAAAATCTGTGGAGGGAGCTGAAAGTTGAAGTTGCCAAACGTCAGGCTCGAAACCTTAATGACTTGAAGAAGATCTGCAAAGAGGAGTGGGACAAAATCCCTCCTGAGATGTGTGCAAACCTCATGGCCAACTACAAGAAATGTCTGACCTCTGTGATTGCCAACAAGGGTTTTGCCTAAGTCATGTTTTGCAGAGGGGTCAAATACTTATTTCCCTCATTAAAATGCAAATCAATTTATAACATTTTTGACATGCGTTTTTCTGGATTTTGTTGTTGTTATTCTGTCTCTCACTGTTCTAATAAACCTACCATTAAAATTAACGCTGCAAATATGAAAAAGGCCTTCACAGTTTGTTTCCCCAAAGCAAGCAATGATGATGATGATGATGATGATGATGATGATGATGATAATGATGTGGATAACCTCAGCCTATGGGAAGAATTTGGTGAAGAGTACAATGCTGATGTTGAAGCAATCCAAACCAACTGCAGGCAACAGCGCTTACAGTGCTTTGCCCATTCATTACAATTGGTGATTAGAGATGGACTGAAGGAAAAAAATCATCAACAGTGTGAAAGCTAAGGTAACTAAACTTTGCAGCTTACTACATACTACCTGTGGTCTGAAAGAAGCATTTGAAGCTGAGTTCGGAGCCCATCGTAGTATCCCTGCTGCTGTGTCTACCAGATGGAATTCCATCCTCTGGCTTGTTAAAGCAGTCACCAATCTGAATCAACAAAGTCTCAATAATCTACTTGAGGCCCAAGGACACAAGGAGCTCTGCTTATCACCAAGGGAATGGACCCAGCTATTGGAGCTAGTGGACATTTTAGACCCTTTTGTCCAGGCCACCGACGTTAATCAGGGGGAGAAAGTGGTGACTCTCAGTGCTGCCCTTCCTTGTGTACTGTCACTCAACTATCATCTGCAAAGTATACTGAGCACAAGTCGTCACCTAGTCAGTCTAGTAAAAGCACTGCAGCAGTCACTCAAACGCCGATTCCAGGGGGTGTTTGTGAATGTCAGAATGGAGCACTCAGATGAACAGGCAACAAAACCTCAATTTGGTGACAATGTATACATAATGGCTGCACTGCTGGACCCATCTTTCTGCCTGTTCACGCTTGATCATGATGTCCTCATACCACATGAAGATAAAGCTGAATTGAAGGACAGTCTGATTGGTAGGTACAATGCATTGCAACATGCAACATTTTCTATGTCACTTGCATTAAAATATTATTATTATTTTATTTTTTTCATGTATAATGTATACTGTTATATTCTTGATCATATACATCATTTTATGATTTTTTTTCAGACGTTGTTTTGGCTGAGGCACGGAAAGTCACCGTTACGGAGAGCAGTAGTGGAGAAGAAGAAGAACAACCACCTGCCAAAACCTCCAGACTGTTCTCTGGCTACCGCAACAAGATCAGCAAGAAGAAAGGAGACATAAAGTAATCTGTCAGAGCAGAGATTATTCGCTACGTTCAAGTATCTTCTAATGAAAATGAAGTTAATTGCTTGGATTTTTGGAGAATCCATGCAAAATACTTTCCAAGGCTCACGCAGGTAGCAATGATAGTGTTGGCTGTGCCTGCCACTAGTGCCCAAGTGGAGAGAGTGTTTAGTCATGGAGGCCTCATCATGTGCCCTCATCATGCCAGGCTCAGTGCAAGAAAGCTGACAAACTTGATCTTTCTGAAATGTAACCTAACTGCAACATAAATATTCTCTGTCTTAGGGCACATGACGTAATTTGCTACTTGTTACAGGAAATTGTATTTCTGTTGTTAAGTGTCCAGGTCAGTAAGTATATTTTAGGGATAAAGGTAATTACGTTTGATATACAGGACACTTTAGTAGTGCAGTTATTGAACAGTTGTCAGTCATTTTGGTTTACATTCATACAGATGTTCTGTTTGTGTGACAGAATGAAGTGAAATATAGACAATTTCTGCCACAAAATACCATGCACTTTAAAATGTTATGTTTGCTTTTTTTCATACCCGGTACAATTACTTTTATTAATGTAAACTGTCTACATTTTAAAAGGAAATGTATTTTGATTTAAATAGTGCCTGATGTGCTTTCTTTCATACAAGTGTGGACTAATGAACAAGGGAGTCTCTTCAAAAAATGTACAAGGTTTATAGACCTAACCCACAGCAGGCAGAAAGCCATTGCCAAAAGGGACTTGACACGTGACAGACTTGGCCCTAAAATACTTGAGACTTGACTTGGACTCTACCTCAAAGACTTGTGAACATCTCTGTCATAAAAGACTGTGAAGTTTTTCAGGATTTAAAAAAACAGAATGGAGTTAAGCACAGGCAAAATCCTAAAGGAAAACCTGGTTCAGTCTGCTTTTCACCAGACACTGGGAGATTAATTCACCTTTCAGCAGGACAATAACCTAAAACACAAGGCCAAATCTACACCGGAGCTGCTTACCAAGAACAGTGAATGTTCCTGAGTGGCCGAGTTACAGTTTTGACTTAAATCTGCATGAAAATATATGGCAAGACTTAAAAATGGTCGTCTAGCAATGATCAACAACCAATTTGACAGAGCTTGAAGAATTTTGAAAAGAATAATGGTCAAAAAGTGTACAATCTAGGTGTGCAAAGCTCTTAGAGACTTAACAAGACAGACTCACAGCTGTAATTGCTGCCAAAGGTGATTCTAACATGTATTGATTGAGGGATGTGAATACTTATGTAAATTAGATAGTTCTGTATTTCATTTTCAATAAATTAGCAAACATTTCAAAATGTTGTAATGTGTGTAGATGTGTGTAGATGTGTGAGAAAAAAATATATTTAATCATTTTTTAATTCAGGCTGTAACACAACAAAATGTTGAATAAGTCAAGGGGTATGAATACTTTCTGAAGGCACTGTAAAATGTGGTAGTTCGTTGCAATTGTGTTTTTGTATTGTCATAGTTCTCTCTTTGGGACTGAAAATCTGCTCATTAACTAGGTAGCTTAGCTACTAGCTAGGTGGCTAACAGGGCTGATCAATCTAACGTTTGTGTCATAAAATAAACAAATATTGGATGGCTGTCTATCCTATTTATATGTAGCTGGCTAGCTGACGTTACCTAGATTAGATGGTTAACTTGATAAACAACTTACCCGTGTGCTACACATCATCCTGGCACCACCACCTCCTGCTGCTAACGTTACTATCCATGCAGGCAATGCTGCCCGCTGTGATGCTTCTTTGGGAAATCTATCAAATTCAATATTCTGAAGTAGATTTGTCCCCGGATGTAAGGACCATCCCGTCTTGACTTCTTTCTTATGTCATTCTCGTTGGCACCAAAAGTTTCAAAAGTGTTGATAGGGGACAGAATGCGGTCGGACCGTCATATAATTGGCATATACATTACTCTTACTGAATTTCCACATGGGCGAGGGTATTGGAAATTTAATCAAAACCCATTGGATGATAACTTGTTTTTAACTGTCACGGATTCTGCCGAGGCTGCTCCTCCTCCTTGCTCGGGCAGGCTTCGGCGTTCGTCGTCCCCGGAGTACTAGCTACTGCCGTTCGATGTTATCGGTGTTTGTTTAGTTTTGTCTGTATTGTTTACACCTGTTCATCATTATATTAATTGTTTCCCTTATAATTACCCCTGTCTCTCATCTGTACTTTGTGTGTGATTGTTTTCCCCTTCACGGTTGTCTATTTTGTGAGCGGGTTATTTCCTCCCTGCGTGGAGTTATTTTCTGTGTCCTTTTGGATCCTTTTTGTATTAAAAGTACGTATCCGAGAGTTCTGTGTCCTGCGCCTGACTTCGTTTACCGCATCTCACAGACAGTCGTGACAGAATCACACACCTTACCATGGAGTCAGCAGGAGCGACGGCACCGACTGGATCACTCGAGGAGCGCGTCCTACAACAGGCAGCGATGCTCCAAAATCTTGGTGCCGCTATGGATAACGTTATGAACACTTTGGGACGATGGGAGAGAGGAGGTTTGCCCACACCTCCTCCAACGATACCACCACCATCGGCTACTCCTATCGTCTCACATTCGGAGTCCAGTGGGATTCGGCTCTCGCTCCCGAGGGCTTATGATGGCACCGCAGCCGGGTGTCAGGGTTTCCTGCTCCAGGTTGAACTTTACCTGGCAACCATTCACCCGGCACCCTCGGGATACGAGAGCGTGTCCGCCCTCATCTCCTGTCTGTCCGGCAAGGCACTGGAGTGGGCCAACGCCGAGTGGGGAGGGATAGACACCGCTACTGTGAACTATGCGGAGTTCACCCGCCGCATCAGGGCAGTGTTCGATCATCCCCTGGAGGGGAAGGCGTGGGTGAGCGTCTATTCCACCTCAGACAGGGGAGGAGGAGCGTGCAGGAATTCGCACTGGACTTCCGGACTCTGGCTGCCAATTCGGGATGGAATGAGAGGGCCCTCATCGACCACTACAGATGCAGCCCGAGGGAGGACGTTCGTCGAGAGCTGGCCTGCAGGGACACCAACCTTTGATCAGCTGGTGGACATGTCGATTCGCTTGGATACCCTGTTGGCTACCCGTGGACGTCCAGCGCTGGGGCCGTCCATTCCATCCCCCAGAACCTCCGAGCCGAGCCCTATGGAGCTCGGGGGTGCTGGTAGTAGGGAGGCCAGGAAGGAGGCTGTCCCCTGCACCAACTGTGGCCGCCGAGGACACACGGCGGTTCAGTGCTGGGGAGGGTCTCCTCGGATTCGAGGCAGCAGGCAGCGCACTGATGAGTCATTCCTGGTGAGTAAGGTCCCAACTCACCCAGAGCTCTCTGCTGTTCATATGTGTATCCAAGTTATGTTTCCAGAAGTTTCTTCTTACTCCCAGAATAAGGCGCTAGTCGATTCAGGCGCAGCTGGGAATTTTATCGATCGCCATTTCTCATATAAGTTAGGGATCCCTATATTACCAGTCGATGTGCCCTTCCCTATCCATGCCCTAGATAGCCGGCCTTTGGGGTCGGGGTTGATTAGGGAGGTCACAGCGCCACTGAAGATGAAAACGCAGAAGGGTCATGAGGAGACTATACAGTTGTATTTAATTGACTCTCCTGCGTTTCCAGTGGTGTTGGGACTTCCCTGGTTAATATCTCATGACCCCAACATTTCATGGCAACAGAGGGCTCTCAAGGGATGGTCTAATCAGTGTGTGGGGCGGTATGTAGGTGTTTCCGTAGGGGCAACGACGGTGGAGAGTCCGAACCAAATGCCCACAATGCACATTCCTCCTGAGTATGCCGATTTGGCAAGCGCCTTCTGTAAGAAGAAGGCGACTCAATTACCACCTCATCGACAGGGGGATTGTGCGATAGACCTCCAGGTTGGCGCGGCGCTCCCTCGCAGCCATGTGTATCCTCTGTCTCAGGAGGACACGGCTGCTATGGAGACATACGTCGCCAAATCCTTGAGACAGGGATACATACGGCCTTCCACTTCTCCTGCGTCCTCAAGTTATTTTTTTGTGAAGAAGAAGGATGGGGGTTTACGCCCGTGTATTGATTACTGTGGTCTCAATCAGATCACTATTTAATACAGCTATCCTCTCCCTCTGATTGCTAGTATGACGAAGTCATTACACGGGGCACGCTTCTTCACAAAATTGGATCTCAGGAGCGCTTACAACCTGGTGCGCATTCGGGAGGGAGATGAGTGGAAAACAGCCTTCAGTACCACCTCGGGTCACTATGAATACCTCGTCATGCCATACGGTCTAATGAATGCTCCTTCAGTCTTCCAATCATTTGTAGACGAGATTTTCCGGGATTTGCATGGACAGGGGGTAGTGGTGTATATTGATGACATTCTGATATACTCCGCTACTCGTACCGAGCATGTGTCCCTGGTACGTTGGGTGCTGGGTAGACTGTTGGAGCATGATCTGTATGTGAAGGCAGAGAAATGTCTGTTTTTCCAGGAGTCCATCTCCTTCCTGGGACACCGGTTGTCTGCGTCAGGGGTGGAGATGGAGATTGACCGCATTTCAGCCGTGCGTAATTGGCAGACTCCAACTACAGTAAAGGAGGTGCAGCGGTTTTTGGGTTTTGCCAATTACTACCGGAGGTTTATCCGGGGTTTTGGGACAGGTAGCGGCTCCCATTACCTCCCTGCTAAAGGGGGTTCCGGTGCGTATGCAGTGGTTGGCTGAGGTCGGACAGGGCGTTTAGTCATTTGAAGGACCTGTTCACCTCAGCTCCGGTGCTGGCACATCCGGATCCCTCTTTGGCGTTCCAAGTCGAGGTGGATGCGTCCGAGGCGGGGATCGGTGCTATACTGTCTCAGCGCTCGGGCACGCCTCCAAAACTCCGCCCCTGTGCTTTCTATTCTAAGATGCTCAGTCCGGCGGAGCGCAATTATGACATGGGGGACAGGGAGCTGCTAGCTGTGGTCCAGGCCCTGAAGGTGTGGAGACATTGGCTTGAGGGGGCTAACCACCCTTTTCTCATTCTGACTGACCATCGTAACCTGGAGTACATCCGGGCAGCGAAGAGACTGAACCCTCGTCAGGCTAGGTGGGCCATGTTTCTGGCCCGGTTTGTCTTTAAGATCACGTATATCCCCGGGTCACAGAACGTTAAGGCAGACGCCCTGTCCCGACGATATGACACAGAGGAGAGGTCCATTGAGCCCACTCCCATACTACCGGAGTCTTGTCTCGTGGCACCGGTGGTGTGGGAGGTCGACACGGAAATCGAGCGGGCATTACGTACCGACCCTTCTCCCCCAGAGTGTCCAGAGGGATGGAGGTACGTGCCGCTCGAGGTCCGTGACCGACTGATTTATTGGGCTCACACGTCACCCTCCTCTGGTCATCCTGGTATTGGTCGGACGGTGCACTGTTTTAGCGGGAAGTACTGGTGGCCCACCTTAGCTAAGGACGTGAGAGTTTACGTTTCTTCCTGCTCGGTGTGCGCCCAGTGTAAGGCGCCTAGACACCTGCCCAGGGGGAAGTTACAACCTCTCCCCGTTCCACAACGGCCGTGGTCTCACCTGTCGGTGGATTTTGTCACGGACCTTCCCCCCTCCCAGGGGAATATCACGATCTTGGTCATTGTGGATCGGTTTTCTAACGCCTGCCGTCTCATCCCTATGCCAGGTCTTCCTACAGCCCTACAAACAGCCGAAGCCCTGTTTACTCACGCTTTCCGGCACTACGGGGTGCCTGAGGATATAGTGTCTGATCGGGGTCCCCAGTTCACCTCTAGAGTGTGGAGGGCGTTTATGGAACGTTTGGGGGTCTCGATCAGCCTTACCTCGGGTTTTCACCCTGAGAGTAATGGGCAGGTGGAGAGAGTAAACCAAGATGTGGGTAGGTTTCTGAGGTCCTACTGCCAGGACCGGCAGGAGGAGTGGTCGGGGTATATTCCCTGGGCAGAGATAGCCCAAAACTCACTCCGCCACTCCACCACTAATCTCACTCCTTTCCAGTGTGTGTTTGGCTATCAGCCAGTTCTGGCACCCTGGCATCAGAGCCAGATCGAGGCTCCTGCGGTGGATGAATGGTTTCGGCGCTCGGAGGAGACATGGAACGCTGCGCACGTCCATCTGCAGCGGGCCATCAGACGGCAAAAGGCGAGCGCCGATCGCCACCGCAGTGAGGGTCCGGTTTATGCACCGGGAGATCGGGTCTGGCTCTCGACCAGAAACCTGCCCCTTCACCTGCCCTGCCGGAAGCTGGGCCGGCGGTTTGTGGGGCCATTTAAAGTCCTGAGGAGATTGAACGAGGTATGTTATAGGTTACAGCTGCCTGTTAATTATCGCATTAACCCCTCGTTCCATGTGTCTCTCCTCAGGCCGGTGGTAGCTGGTCCACTCCAGGAGACTGAGGTACGAGAGGCCCCTCCGCCCCCCACTAGACATCGAAGGGGCTCCGGCGTAGTCAGTCCGTTCCTTCGTGGATTTGAGGCGTCGGATGGGGGGTCTGCAGTATCTCGTGGAGTGGGAGGGGTACGGTCCGGAGGAACGGGACATCCTAGATCCCTCCCTGTTGACAGAGTTCCACCGGAGTCACCCAACTCGCCCTGCTCCGCGTCCTCCTGGCCGTCCCCGAGACCGGGGTCGGCGCACGGCTGGAGCCGCGCGTCAAGGGGGGGTACTGTTACGGATTCTGCCGAGGCTGCTCCTCCTCCTTGCTCGGGCAGGCTTCGGCGTTCGTCGTCCCCGGAGTACTAGCTACTGCCGTTCGATGTTATCGGTGTTTGTTTAGTTTTGTCTGTATTGTTTACACCTGTTCGTCATTATGTTAATTGTTTCCCTTATAATTACCCCTGTCTCTCATCTGTACTTTGTGTGTGATTGTTTTCCCCTTCACGGTTGTCTATTTTGTGAGCGGGTTATTTCCTCCCTGCGTGGAGTTATTTTCTTTGTCCTTTTGGATCCTTTTCGTATTAAAAGTACGTATCCGAGAGTTCTGTGTCCTGCGCCTGACTTCGTTTACCGCATCTCACAGACAGTCGTGACATTAACTAGGACAGAGGAATTTATAACTGATTTTTTCCGACATAACATAGGTACAGCAAATAGGTACTCATCTCGAAATCAAAAGCAATTTAGGTCAAAAGAGTCCATACTAACAAAGGAAATAGAAGGTCTAACAGAACAGATAGATAGCAATAAAAACTGTAACATAGAGGCTCAGAATAAATTTGAGGAAAAACAAAAAGAAATGGAGAAACTTATTCAAGAAAGATCAAGTGTAATATATTATAAAAAATAAAGCAAACTGGATGGAGAAAAAAAAATGCACAAAAAATGCACCAAATTCTTTTAAAATCTTCAACATAGGAATGCTACCAAAAATAATTTACTGAAACTGGTTACAAATGACGGAGTCACCCATGATTCACCAAATTATATTTTGAAGGAGGAAACAAAGTACTTTAAGCATATGGTTTTGTTTCCGTCACCTCCATCTCCTCTAACTGAAGCTAATTGTAGAGATTATTTTTCTATTGATAATGTAAAATTAACAGCCATACAGAAAGACTCATGTGAAGGTGAAATTACAGAGGATGAACTTCTGGATGCAATTAAAGACTTTAAGTCCGGGAAAACTCCCGTGTTGGATGGCATACCAGTCGAGATATACCAAACCTTTTTTGATATACTCATAGGACCGTTATTAGCATGTTTTAACCACTCCTATGTAAATGGTAGATTATCAGACACTCAAGAAGAAGGTCTGATTTCATTATTACTGAAACAGGATACAAGTGGAAAATATAAAAATCCAGTCCCTTAAAAAAATTGGAGGCCCCTTACACTTCAGTGTTGTGATGCAAAAATTCTAGCAAAATGTATAGCGTATAGAATTAAAAAGGTATTGTCGGACATTATTCATTCAAATCAGACAGGTTTTTTACATGGAAGATACATTGGAGATAATATAAGGCAAGTACTGGAAACAATAGAACACTATGAAAAATCTGGTAAACCAGGCCTGCTATTCATAATAGACTTCGAAAAGGTATTTGATAAAGTACGACTGGGGTTTATATATAAATGCCTGGAGCATTTCAATTTTGGAGAATCTCTTATAAAATGGGTTAAAATCATGTATAGTAACCCTAGGTGTAAAATAGTAAATAATGGCTATTTCTCAGAAAGTTTTAAATTGTCAAGAGGAGTTAAACAAGGTTGTCCACTATCGGCATATCTATTTATTATGGCCATCAAGATGTTAGCTATTAAAATCAGATCCAACAATAATATCAAGGGATTAGAAATCCAGGGCTTAAAAACAAAGGTGTCATTGTACGCTGATGATTCATGTTTTCTTTTAAATCCACAACTTGAATCCCTCCACAGCCTCATAGAGGATCTAGATACATTTTCTAACCTCTCTGGATTATAACCAAATTATGATAAATGTACTATAGTACGTATTGGATCACAAAAAAATAAAATTTTCACATTACCATGTAGTTTACCAATAAAATGGTCTGACGGTGATGTGGATATACTCGGAATACATATCCCAAATTAAATAAAAGATCTCACTCCAATACATTTTAATAGAAAGTTAGCAAAAATAGATAAGATCTTGCTACCATGGAAAGGTAAATACCTGTCAATTTGTGGAAAAATCACCCTGATTAACTCTTTAGTATTATCCCAGTTTACCTATTTGCTTATGGTCTTGCCTACGCCTAGCGAACAGTTTTTTAAATTATATGAGAAAAACATATTCCATTTTATTTGGAACGGCAAGCCAGACAAAATTAAATGGGCCTATTTATATAATGTATATGAATTCGGAGGACAGAAATTATTAAATATTAAAGCATTAGACCTATCACTAAAAGCTACAGTCATACAAAAGTTATACTTAAATCCGAACTGGTTCTCTAGCAAATTAGTAAGATTGTCTCACCCAATATTCAAGAATGGCATTTTTCCCTTTATTCAGATTACAACCTCTCACTATCAGTTATTTGTAAAGGAAATCATCTCCCAAATATCACTATTTCTAAAACAAGCCATAGAAAGTTGGTTGCAATTTCAATTTTATCCACCAGAAACGACAGAACAAATAATGCAACATATATTGTGGTTAAACTGAAATATACTAATTGATAAAAAACAATTTCTTTTTTACAAAATGTTTAAAACATGTATAATCTTCGTAAATGATATCATCGGTAGGACTGGTGGAGTTATGTCGCACATGCAGCTAACAAAAACATATGGAAATGTCTGCTCTTATACAAGGAAAACAACAAAGGAGGAGCAAAACCCGCTCACAATAATGACACTCGTACATACAATAAACACGCACACCAAACAGTGGATGTGAACAGGTTTAAATGGGCAGACAAACTAACATAATGGGGAACAGGTGTGCGACAACAGACAACAATCAAGTGAACATAGAAACATATAACATAGAGCGGCAGCAACTAGTACTCCGGTGACGACGAACGCCGAAGCCTGCCCGAGCCAGAAGGAAGGGCAGTCTCGGCAGAATCCGTGACAGCTCTACCCAAAATTACAACCAAATAATTGCAGCATTACCGCAAAAAATGAAAGAGGAAAGTGGAAGGGGGAAAAAGTAAGGAACTTGCCTGTCGGCCTTGCTTTAAAGAACATAATTGGTTAAAGAAAACTGTGATAAATAAAAAAGTATACCAGTTTCATTTAAGGACCAAAGGATTGACAGCCATCCCATATAGATTGCAAAATAGTTGGGAAGAGATTTTTGACGTTCCGATCCCATGGCATAGTGTTTATGAACTGATACACAAAACGACGCCGGATTCAAAACTTGGAATTGTTCAATTAAAATTATTATATAAAATTATTGCTACCAATATAATGTTATTTATATGGGGGATACACTCTTCCCATCTCTGCAGATTTTGCTGCGAAGAGACAGAATCATTAGATCATTTGTTTTGGTACTGTCCATTTGTAGCTTGTTTTTGGACACAGGTCCAGGAATGGCTAAAGGATTGCAATATTTACCTGGAGCTAACCCTGCAGATAGCATTACTGGGTGATCTGAAAAGTCATAGTCAATCGACACCATACTGTGTCCATAATAACTATATTGGTTCTAGGTTGAGAGCTTTTGTGAAAGAGCACAGTTAGAAAGATATGGCATATAGAAGCAAACCGGATGTACATCATGAAAACAATCAGACCGGTTGAGGGTAGAGGAAGTTCAGGAGTAAAAACAAACAAAATAGAATTATTGTCAAATTGACTGTGTCCATAAAATATATATAGTATGTACAGTGGGGAAAAAAAGTATTTAGTCAGCCACCAATTGTGCAAGTTCTCCCACTTAAAAAGATGAGAGAGGCCTGTAATTTTCATCATAGGTACACGTCAACTATGACAGACAAAATGAGAAAAAAAAATCCAGAAAATCACATTGTAGGATTTTTTATTAATTAATTTGCAAATTATGGTGGAAAATAAGTATTTGGTCAATAACAAAAGTTTCTTAATACTTTGTTATATACCCTTTGTTGGCAATGACACAGGTCAAACGTTTTCTGTAAGTCTTCACAAGGTTTTCACACACTGTTGCTGGTATTTTGGCCCATTCCTCCATGCAGATCTCCTCTAGAGCAGTGATGTTTTGGGGCTGTCGCTGGGCAACACAGACTTTCAACTCCCTCCAAAGATTTTCTATGGGGTTGAGATCTGGAGACTGGCTAGGCCACTCCAGGACCTTGAAATGCTTCTTACGAAGCCACTCCTTCGTTGCCCGGGCGGTGTGTTTGGGATCATTGTCATGCTGAAAGACCCAGCCACGTTTCATCTTCAATGCCCTTGCTGATGGAAGGAGGTTTTCACTCAAAATCTCACGATACATGGCCCCATTCATTCTTTCCTTTACACGGATCAGTCGTCCTGGTCCCTTTGCAGAAAAACCCCAAAGCATGATGTTTCCACCCCCATGCTTCACAATTTTGTTTCTGGTGTCCTTTGACAGCTCTTTGGTCTTGGCCATAGTGGAGTTTGGAGTGTGACTGTTTGAGGTTGTGGACAGGTGTCTTTTATACTGATAACAAGTTCAAACAGGTGCCATTAATACAGGTAATGAGTGGAGGACAGAGGAGCCTCTTAAAGAAGAAGTTACAGGTCTGTGAGAGCCAGAAATCTTGCTTGTTTGTAGGTGACCAAATACTTATTTTCCACCATAATTTGCAAATAAATTCATTATTTTTTTTTCTGCATTTTTTTTTTTCTCAATTTATCTGTTATAGTTGACGTGTACCTATGATGAAAATTACAGGCCTCTCTCATCTTTTTAAGTGGGAGAACTTGCACAATTGGTGGCTGACTATATACTTTTTTCCCCACTGTATGTATGTATGTGTGTGTGTATGTATGAATGTATGTGTATATGTACGTATATATATGTATGTATATATACAGTGGGGAGAACAAGTATTTGATACACTGCCGATTTTGCAGGTTTTCCTACTTACAAAGCATGTAGAGGTCTGTAATTTTTTATCATAGGTACACTTCAACTGTGAGAGACGGAATCTAAAACAAAAATCCAGAAAATCACATTGTATGATTTTTAAGTAATTAATTTGCATTTTATTGCATGACATATGTATTTGATCACCTACCAACCAGTAAGAATTCCGGCTCTCACAGACCTGTTAGTTTTTCTTTAAGAAGCCCTCCTGTTCTCCACTCATTACCTGTATTAACTGCACCTGTTTGAACTCATTACCTGTATAAAAAGACACCTGTCCACACACTCAATCAAACAGACTCCAACCTCTCCACAATGGCCAAGACAAGAGAGCTGTGTAAGGACATCAGGGATAAAATTGTAGACCTGCACAAGGCTGGGATGGGCTACAGGATAATAGGCAAGCAGCTTGGTGAGAAGGCAACAACTGTTGGCGCAATTATTAGAAAATGGAAGAAGTTCAAGATGACGGTCAATCACCCTCGGTCTGGGGCTCCATGCAAGATCTCACCTCGTGGGGCATCAATGATCATGAGGAAGGTGAGGGATCAGCCCAGAACTACACGGCAGGACCTGGTTAATGACCTGAAGAGAGCTGGGACCACAGTCTCAAAGAAAACCATTAGTAACACACTACGCCGTCATGGATTAAAATCCTGCAGCGCACGCAAGGTCCCCCTGCTCAAGCCAGCGCATGTCCAGGCCCGTCTGAAGTTTGCCAATGACCATCTGGATGATCCAGAGGAGGAATGGGAGAAGGTCATGTGGTCTGATGAAACAAAAATAGAGCTTTTTGGTCTAAACTCCACTTGCCGTGTTTGGAGGAAGAAGAAGGATGAGTACAACCCCAAGAACACCATCCCAACCGTGAAGGATGGAGGTGGAAACGTCATTCTTTGGGGATGCTTTTCTGCAAAGGGGACAGGACGACTGCACCGTATTGAGGGGAGGATGGATGGGGCCATGTATCGCGAGATCTTGGCCAACAACCTCCTTCCCTCAGTAAGAGCATTGAAGATGGGTCGTGGATGGGTCTTCCAGCATGACAATGACCCGAAACACACAGCCAGGGCAACTAAGGAGTGGCTCCATAAGAAGCATCTCAAGGTCCTGGAGTGGCCTAGCCAGTCTCCAGACCTGAACCCAATAGAAAATCTTTGGAGGGAGCTGAAAGTCCATATTGCCCAGCGACAGCCCCGAAACCTGAAGGATCTGGAGAAGGTCTGTATGGAGGAGTGGGCCAAAATCCCTGCTGCAGTGTGTGCAAACCTGATCAAGACCTACAGGAAACGTATGATCTCTGTAATTGCAAACAAAGGTTTCTGTACCAAATATTAAGTTCTGCTTTTCTGATGTATCAAATACTTATGTCATGCAATAAAATGCAAATGAATTACTTACAAATCATATAATGTTATTTTCTGGACGTCTCTCACAGTTGAAGTGTACCTATGATAAAAATTACAGACCTCTACATGCTTTGTAAGTAGGAAAACCTGCAAAATCGGCAGTGTATCAAATATTTGTTCTCCCCACTGTATATATTTGCGAGAAGAATATATATATATGGGGGATTGGAAGTGATGCAGACAATTCCATTGATGGAAGTTACAATCTATCTGCAATATTAAAGCTGATCTACCTCCTAAAATTTTTTAAATAATAATAATAATATATATATATATATATTTTTTTTTAAAGGACCATCACACCCGCGAATACTATGGTCAACATTTTGACCTTAAGAAAACAACAAAACTAAATTAGCTAGCTTTGTTAGCTAGCTGTTTACAGCCACGACAGAACAACTGTTGTTTATAAACGCACCAGAATATCTGTCAAAAAGGTCTATACATAAATGGAACTGTATGGAATAGAATAGCCTCAGCGTACGACATAACATAATTATAGCGCTCACAGTGACTCATACTGTACGTCAGAAAGAACACAACTTCCACCTGAGTCCCCCACCACTCTCTTCCCCTCTCTCACCCTCTTCTCTCTCCCACTCTCTCTCCCTTGCTCTCTCCCTCTCTCCCTCCTTTCCTCTACCGCTCTCAATCGCTTTCTTCTTTCTTTCTCCCTCCCCATCTCTCTTTCTGTCCTACGTTTCACTAGACATGTCAATATAAAACTCATTAATCATGCTGCATTCCGCATTAAACCCTTAAGGCTAGAAACAGTCATGATTTAGGCCTATTTGAAATTCAGATCCAGCTATTACTGCAAATACATATCAATCTGTCCTCTCAGCTATCACTTCCTTAAATCTTTGAAAAGGTGTTTCTTTTCCAACACTTTAAAGGCATCTAAATCTTTTCATGGTAGGGATTTTATAATAGAGTACAAAATAATATTTATATAGCTACAAGTTATTGAATGTAGAGATTGTAGAGATATAATTAATCTCTGTCTGTCTGAATATAATCAAGGTATCAAAGCTTGATAGAACACCTGATGTTGGCTCTTTGTTTTTTTGTGGAGATGTGAGAATATATCAAATAATAAATCATAATTTTCTATCCGCATTCTTCTGTAGTCTCAAGTTAACTTCAAAATTGTATATCACAGAAATTCCATCACATCTGCCCTGGATGGCTACATTGTCAGCTGACATAAATGTATATGGCGAATGTAGGTAGTCAGAGCTGAACATATGTTTAACCACTTCCTACAAGTAGTATCGTTCATAACGCTCCTTAATCAATAGGACTGATTACATCATCATAATTTGCATATGATGGATATGTTATCATGGAGGGATTATTATTTACCATTAGGTGAGAGATGTATCTGACAGGCTAGTTATTGACTTTTGGATGCGAGTTTTAGCAGAATGTTATTTTGAGGAATTGATATTCAACTCTCTCTATTGACAACATTCTCCTAATCTGTCAGATGAAAATGAAATTAGACTAATGAGAAATGCTTAAAGGCTCATAGAAAAGGCTCCAAAATGCCAGCTGTCTAAATGTCACAGGACACTGTCCAAAAGCTGGTCTATACACACAGGGCCTACAGGGAAAGCATCAGGAAGTTGAGAATGTCATTTATCTCTCACAGAAATGTCCTTACTGTCTCTGGTGGAACTTTTATATTAGCTATACACGCATATTTCATCTGGGTTGGTATTTCAACACTTTATGTTAGTTTATTTCATTGGACCATAGTTTTCATTTTTCTGTATTTATTATATGCTCACAAGACTGAAAGATGTCAGAAATGTTGAAATGTCATCGCACAAAGAACCCAAGAAGGCTGAATACAGCCTTGGTGAATCATAACATACCTAAACATTGACGACAGCTTTCCATCACAAAAATATTGTATCATGCAGTGTTTGATTCATTCCTTGGATTTTGGCCTTTCGTACTTTAACTTACAGTGTATTTTTGGAGTTTAACACTCTTAATCTATTCTCTTTCATGATTTGATGTGAGAAAATGCCTTGATCACATAGCTATTGTTAATGGAGAGATGCTCCTTATTTAAGTCCTAAGATGACGGTGCAGGAACAAGGCCGCGTGCTATTATAATTTTTTCCTTTGTGTTTGCGGGTAAGCAATTCAAATAAGTGGGTCACTTGTTATTGAGCTAGCACTTGAACAGGGGAGCGCTATCTGATTTCTACCTGATGCCTTGACGTGGCTGCGTCTCCCCAGGTCTCCTGATCCCATTGAAGAGGAAAGAAAACCTAATGAGATAATGACAGCACAAGATCTGCTATTTACCGTTGGGCTAATCCTCACAAACAATCAGATGAAATTGTATAGTCTGCATATTGAAGCCCTCTGGCCGCTTACAAAGTATTAGCCGGTAGGCTCTTCAGCAAGAAGTGATTTGTTTACACGCACCCAGCTCGCTGCCTTGTGTCAAGCAGAGTAAAGATATTCTTACACACATTTCTTACAGTAAAGTCACAATGTAAATTTACAAAGGAGCATCGTCTGCCAGTAAACAGACATCCCAAAATAATAACACTCAAGACACAAATAATAGAGCAAAGACATCATCCTCCAGAACATCCCAATTAACCCAAATCATCAGAATAATCTGTCAGTTTCATCACATCCATAGACACTGCACACAAAAAGGAGCTAAATAAGACACAGACTTCTGACAGTGACTGGTTGTCTGGATGATTGACAAGCAGTGGGACCTATAAATCCCAAGGCAAGTCCACTCCCGCCCCCATCAGTCTGATGGATGTCAATGTTATTGAGAGGCTGTCAGGCTCATTCTCGGTGCCGTCCAAATCAACAGTAAATATTAGTTCTGTAGGACCGTCTAACATTCCCCCTTATTAATAACCTCCTAACCCAGCTGTTTGATGTTAAATAATTACACTCTGTGCTCTCAGGGAAAACACAGAGCAGCCCCTGTTCACAGCCCTGCTCCCAGGCTCCAGTCCTCACAGAAACTGACGCCCACATGACCGCCCTCTCAAACATAGATGGAAATATAACTATACGCCAAATGACGTGGGCTTAGACATTTTTTATGAAGATTAGTCAGAGGAGTTTACACTGGGAAGTTATTAACTCTTTCATTGCATTTACTGTATGATACATAGATAATGGTACTGAGTATGTGTTCAACATGACTTACTGTTGAGGATATCAATAGGAACTTTGCACTGAGAAGTGGAATAAGAGGCAGGCAGTGGGCGAGTGGGATACCCAGCTGTATTCACAAGCACAGCTGAATAATTTATGATGTTGGTTATTGTTTCTTCATCCAGCTGGGATGTAGAATCAAATCCACAGCTGGTAGAGGGATATCAGCCTGATCTTGCCCTCCACACAACACACTCTAATAGCACCCCCAAGTACAGAGCAAGACGTCTGTAGTCCAAGATGCTTCGTTGCTGTTATCCAAACAAACAAGGGCTTACATCGCTTCCCATAGCTTCCTGTCTCACTGCCTTGTTTCCTAGGTAACCGTGTCAGGTGAGATGAGTGGGGTACTAACTCCCTCCAGAGGGCCAACCCTCTCTCATCCAAAGTTCTCACTTTGGGTCATGTGACACCTGTTCCCATGACAACCATGTTGGGGGGCAGTCTGGATGTCCCTTTGATCAGGGGGAAACACCACACATTCCAATGAGAGAGCCTCAAACCATGGCGGGGATTCACACATGCAACAGCTGTTCTTCATGAAGGTGCACTGAGCTCATATTTAGATATGTGATCCTAGTAGCTGTTCCTTGCGGAATTTAATCATTGTAGAGAGATGAGAGGGCTGCGGCGTAGTCATATCAAATCAAATGAATGATCTGTGAGTAGCTCCAGTTTGGTGTTCTGCTCATGCTAAAAGAGGTACATCTCCATGGTAACCATGCAGGGATATATTTTTCATATAGTCTGATTGAAATGTGAGCTGAATAAAGAGGTAGACATGTCATCCGTTTAAAGGTGAACATGACATGATGTCACCATCCATAATCAGACTGATTTGATGCCAGGCTTCCTTTCACCCACCCCCTCCTAATTCAGCTAATCAGCAGCAGCACTGTCACTTTGCATATGTTAGTTTGCTTTGTGACCTTTAAGCCCTTTCTGGTCCATGATAAACATGTGGCCTTTCCAAGCCTTTGAGCCTTGGTAAACAAAGGGGCCGTCCCAAACCTCTGGGCGGAGGTAAACGGGTGACTTCTCCAAGCCTTTCAGCCTGTGGAAAGCTGTTGGAATGCTTCCATCAGATAACAGAGCCCCGTGGGTATACTCTCGATAAACTGTGTCTCTGGCAACTTGCTGAATCTCCAGACACCTTTCCCATTGTGGGCGGCTGGGCCAGTCCTTTCTCCCCTCGCCACCGTAGTGATCCAGGACCATTGATCCACTTAGGGACAAGGACACGTCTGTCTCCAATAGCCATCAACTATAATGGGGTCTGTAACCCAATGTCTCCTAAAGCTCAAAATACACTGGAGCGTGACCTCTGCAAGGCCGCATCAACACACACTCCATGGTGCAATATATCCCATTCAGCTTCACAGAAACAGACGACACAAAAACAGTAGGCTATGGAACGGTCCTTTTGGTCATTTTTCGACTCAAATTCTAGCTATCATCTCTACTGTTTTTATGTTAATTGAATTCGAAGACTAAATCAATTAGACTCATTGACTGTATGTTTGCCTGTTTTTTTGGGTATACTAATAACCAGATGTTGATGCTGCTAATTGTATCTATGATCTAGGATGTTGTATATTTCCCAGCAGATGTTGTTATCCCCTGGGTTATAAGGACAGTGATACAGTTTGAACTTCCACGCACTCTTAGAAAGGTGCTGAGTGTTTACTGTCAGCCCAATTTTACTAGCAAACAAATCACAATACTTGACCATTAAACTGGCATGATTGTAATTTTCTGCATCCTCAGATTTTACATCCAGCCATTGGCTTTGATTTATAATCCAGTGAATTCCTGTCAGCCTCGTCTATAGATCATGGAGATTCATTACTCCCGCCATTCCTCATGGACCAGCGCTGATGACTTGGGATGTGATGTCACACATAACTCCAAAGCCCTGTTTATGATCCGCCTCCGACTTCGGGAATCCTGGGAACTGCTGCTATGATCCATCAGGCCCCCATCCTGACTAAGCACACCTAACCCAGCAGTGGAGTAGCAGGAGGCAGACCCTGGCCCAGTTCAGTACCCTGCAGAGGGGGAGCCCCCGCCCCACTTGTGGGACGTGAAATATGACCACTAGAGGAACATCGGTGGGGCTTATAATCAGCACTGTGCACCTGGTCTGGTTCCACCAAGCCTTGGCAGAAATCACAGATGACAGAGAATCTGAGGCACGTGTCACAAGTACGACAAATGGAAATGCAAACTGCACTGCCACAGTCCCATAAATCTGTGACAGGCTGATTCCCAGTGTAGTTCAGCTCAAAGCGACGGTGTGATCAGTGTGACCCAGCCCCTCCCTTCTCCTGCTCAGCTGTCTCTCTCTCAGAGAACACCTTGACCTCAAACTGAGGGGGCGGAGCTGCTGATATGGTATGCTAATACTCTCACACAACTGGGATAATATAACACAAGGGTAAAATGATAGTCATTTTGTGTCTGGATCTTTTGATTTGGTAATAATGGAAGCACAGATTTGTATGATGCATGTACAGTGAGGGAAAAAAGTATTTGATCCCCTGCTGATTTTGTACGTTTGCCCACTGACAAAGACATGATCTGTCTATAATTGTAATGGTAGGTTTATTTGAACAGTGAGAGACAGAATAACAACAAAAAAATCCATAAAAACGCATGTCAAAAATTTTATGAATTGATTTGCATTTTAATGAGGGAAATAAGTATTTGACCCCTCTGCAAAACATTACTTAGTACTTGCTGGCAAAACCCTTCTTGGCAATCACAGAGGTCAGACGTTTCTTGTAGTTGGCCACCAGGTTTGCACACATCTCAGGAGGGATTTTGTCCCACTCCTCTTTGCAGATCTTCTCCAAATCATTAAGGTTTCGAGCCTGACGTTTGGCAACTCGAACCTAAGGCTCCCTCCACAGATTTTCTATGGGATTAAACTGGCTAGGCCACTCCAGGACCTTAATGTGCTTCTTCTTGAGCCACTCCTTTGTTGCCTTGGCCGTGTGTTTTGGGTCATTGTCATGCTGGAATACCCATCCACGACCCATTTTCAATGCCCTGGCTGAGGGAAAGAGGTTCTCACCCAAGATTCTCCCTTTGATGCGGTGAAGTTGTCCTGTCCCCTTAGCAGAAAAACACCCCCAAAGCATAATGTTTCCACCTCCATGTTTGACGGTGGGGATGGTGTTCTTGGGGTCATAGGCAGCATTCCTCCTCCTCCAAACACGGCGAGTTGAGTTGATGCCAAAGAGCTCGATTTTGGTCTCATCTGACCACAACACTTTCACCCAGTTCTCCTCTGAATCATTCAGATGTTCATTGGCAAACTTCAGACGGGCCTGTATATGCGCTTTCTTGAGGACCTTGCGGGCGCTGCAGGATTTCAGTCCTTCACGGCGTAGTGTGTTAACAATTATTTTCTTGGTAACTATGGTCCCAGCTGCCTTGAGATCATTGACAAGATCCTCCCGTGTAGTTCTATGCTGATTCCTCACCGTTCTCATGATCATTGCAACTCCACGAGGTGAGATCTTGCATGGAGCCCCAGGCCGAGGGAGATTGACAGTTATTTTGTGTTTCTTCCATTTGCGAATAATCGCACCAATTGTTGTCACCTTCTCACCAAGCTGCTTGCCGATGGTCTTGTAGCCTATTCCAGCCTTGTGTAGGTCTACAATCTTGTCCCTGACATCCTTGGAGAGCTCTTTGGTCTTGGCCATGGTGGAGAGTTTGGAATCTGATTGATTGATTGCTTCTGTGGACAGGTGTCTTTTATACAGGTAACAAGCTGAGATTAGGAGCACTCCCTTTAAGAGTGTGCTCCTAATCTCAGCTCGTTACCTGTATAAAAGACACCTGGGAGCCAGAAATCTTTCTGATTGAGAGGGGGTCAAATACTTATTTCCCTAATTAAAATGCAAATCAATTTATAACATTTTTGACATGCGTTTTTCAGGATTTTTTTGTTGTTATTCTGTCTCTCACTGTTCAAATAAACCTACAATTAAAATTATAGACTGATCATTTCTTTGTCAGTGGGCAAACGTACAAAATCAGCAGGGGATCAAATACTTATTTCCCTCACTGTATGCTGAGTGTGATTTCCAGGGTGTGACTTTCACCTCCTTTTCATGGTTGTTCGTGACCATGTCTCCTACTTGAGTTGTATTTAGAAGCCATCTACACAGTAAAAAATGGGGTGTTAATATTTCAGAGTAAAGTTATTTTAACCCAGATAGAGTATTTTCAACATTTTTTAGAGTAAAGTTGCTCTATCAGTGGAGTTAAAAGTGAGTGTAAAAATCTGCAGATACGCAGTGACAATTTCAACTCTACAGCAGTGATGAATACCCGCCACTCTGCTTTGCTGAAGTTTGGCACGTACGTTGGTGGAGGAAGATTGCGAAGGAGTAGCTAGGCCACAGATATTGCTAGGTAAGTTACATCCCCGTTTTTTCAACACCAAACCGGTATTTTTTAACTTTACATAATTTTAGAGTTGTGCTGATGTCAAGGTCATATTTTAAGTTACGAGTTCCATGCGGCGGTCCCCCTTGCAGTGACCTCGTCATCAGCCAGCTAAATTAGCTTGTAAGTTCAGATGGTTGACAGTAATAACTGTTATATGATATACCCATGGAATATGTTTGATATTTTTGTGAATGGCTTGCTGTTTCATATGGCTAAAAATAGGTAACGTTAACTTAGCTAATCAGTTCGTTTGAAGGACACCACCGTTTGGCATGAGCGCAGATTGTGCTTGTCATGCGGTTAGCTAGCTTGCAATCAGTATCGGTAACTGTCTTTCTTTGTGTTGCAATATTTTCACGAATGAAGTTTGTCAGAATGGTAAATACGTAAAATAACGTTCGCTAACAACAAAACATTTATACAGATAGTATTGTTAGCTAACGTTATTGTATAGCTTCCCAGGCTTCCTTACACTAACGTTAACTGTTTTTTTTAAAGCTATATATAACGGTAATGTTAGCATGCTTCTGATAGTTAGCCAGCTAATGTTGGTGTTATAAAACGATAACTTAGATCACTGATTTGCATGACGGGTTTGTTTAACATTGCTTAACCATTTTAATGGTTAGCTACTGTTCGAACTAAAATGGCTAATGAGCTAGCTAACTTTGACACATAGCTAGTTATTTGGTAGCTAATGGGACAATGTGCCTCTAAACTTGAACTAGCCTACACCCATTTGCTGCAGAAAATGGCAGCTTAACGTTATATTCAACCAGCACAACTTTGTCTACTTCAGCCTTTGTAATTGCAGTGTAACGTCTAAGTAATGCATAGTGCATTGCGTAGCTAGTACTACTGAGATAAATGGATAGTTAGCTAACGCTTAGTTGAACCAGCACTAAATGATGATTTTGAATATATATTTTCTTTGTTAACAGAGGCAAAATGCTGTTGCGTGTTCAGCTCGGGGAAGAGCAGAAATACGTCAAGCTGTCTGAGCTGACATTCAATGCTTTCTTGAAAGAAGGTAGGTATAATAGGTTAAAGCAATACATATCACCCTAATGACAAAATAATACAGCATTAAGCTATTATCTTATGATATCTATTTAGGTCTATAGTCATTTCTGCTGTGCTTTATATTTTCAGTAACATAAAATCAGGTGCAGATCCTTGTCTTTCATCATTTTGTGAACACATGAGGCAACCTTAAGTATGAACTTGGATTCTTGTGAGAAGGGAATGCATGTTTTTCTTTTTTTCTTCTTTTTTTAACAGTGTGTCTAAAATTCAACATACCAGAAAGCAGAAAGCCAGACATTAAGGTGTATGACCAGTCTGACACAGAAGTTGACTCAGATGTTTTTGAAGAATTAGTAAAGGAGTCACCTGGAACTTTCAGAATCATGCTGGGCAATGGACTTGGTATTCATTCATTCAATTAGTTTTTTAGTTTAAAGGCCAGAATGAGAACCTTTATTGTCTTAAAAATAACAGTTTATTGTAATATGTTTCTATGTTTTGCACAAATTTCATAATGAACAGATACCTCTCATTCATCATCATGCTCGGGTACATCTGATGACACCATCATTCTGAATTTCACTGTGTGTGACGATGTTGAAGAAGTAGCGGCTGGCGAAGGAAGCCAGCCTAAAAGGCCATGCCACATAAACTATGAGGCAAAAGCAGTAAGTGGTGAACATTGCTGTTAAGTCCAATCTGAATGTTGTTTCATCATGTGACAGCATTACATATTGTTTTACAATTACGGAAAGCACATTTCTTTCCACCTATAGCTGATTGAAAAAATCCTAACATCAAAGCCTGGTGGTGAACGCATTATGCAAGAGTATGGAAAAACCAAATCTCTGACAGATGCCACCAGAAGACAGATGCTCAACATACTTGCTGCTGAGATGACAGAAACACATGGGTAAGCATTAAGCATATAGATGGGCTGTAAAGAAACATTGTTATTATTTTCCGGTTATTAATTATGTAAAATGTGTTGTGGAATTATTAATTCAGTGTGATGTTAACTTTGAATTCATATGCTAGGACATCCCCCCCCAAAAGTGTCAGAGTGATGTATGCACAGGGGATAGTAGCTTTGTTTCCCTATCTAGAAGACCCATACTCACAACATGGATATGTAAGTAAATGGGTTATTGCAACATTATGCACATATTCACTCTATGAAATGGGAATAGTACTCCTTTATAATTTATTTATAATAATATAGGATCATTACTACGATCCGGAGAGTGGTTCCGGATACCTTGCATGGCGATTGAAGACCATACAAAGAAAAACAGCAGAGGAAAGAGGTGCCTCAGTCAGCAAATCTCCTAAAGGTATGTTTTCTGATCAGTGACATGTAATTATAATGGTGACCTGTGAATTGTACAGAAAGGATTTCTTAACACTGTATTTTGTCTTAAGTTGGTGGGCCAGGCCGTGATCGTCAGCCCTTCACCTATGACAGAGAGCCATCTGATGAGGATGTGGAAGCAGCTATTGCTGTTTTGAGACACTCTGCTGATGAAAACACTGTCCGTGAGAAGATGAAAATGACCTTCATATATCGGCAAGCAATGGTCAACGATGAAGCCAAATCATCAGATGTCTTCTCGGTCTTCCCAAGATTTCTGGACACACCAGGACTGGTATGACAACTTAATTCACTGCATCACCAAAAATATCCAATGAAGAATAAGGTAACACTCATTATTTCTGTCTTTGTGTGTTACATTGCAGATAGAACAAGATTTCAGACTTCTGTTTGGTGAGGCCACAGCCAACAAATTCTTGGAGAAGTGGCCAACCACTTTCAAAGCAAAAGTAATAAAGGAAAGCCATGGACTTGTATCCACCACAGAACTCTTGGATTTGATGCGCAATGCTGAGTCAGCTGCTGAAGTTGAGAATGGTATGAATGAACTGTTTTACTTTTTATGTGGATAATGTAGGTGTGCATTATATGTCCATAATGGTGCAAGTTGTGAATAAGAATGTTATGCTACGGCACAATGTTAACCAGGTTTTTATTTACTTATTTGTAGGCTGGGACAGTGACATGTCTGCCATCTTGCTGCTGCTACATTTGCTACCACCATCTGCACAAGGTAGAAAGAGGCCGGGAAAGATGTCTGCATATCAAGCTGTAGATCAGCTCATCAGATTTCAAAAGGTATGCTTAACAGTTGTTTAAAATATATATTCCATCATCTCAATCTTGTGCACAGTTTGAGGTGATCTTATCTATTGTCAGAGGTTAGTCACCAAAACAATTCTGTTGAATGTGTTTTTTTTGTAGGTTGGAACCAGTGTGCAGCAGCATCTTGACAACATCACCCAAAGCAGTCAGCCCTACCTTCTCGCCCAGGGATCCACACAGAGCAGCTTTCACTCCTACTTCATTGTGGTTGACAAGCATGCTCTTCCATGCAAGGCAACAGGTTCAGTAGGAGCTTTTGACGAAGTCTTTAAAGCCCATTACGTATTTGGTACGTCATACAGTTCTTCCTTGAGCAGCTTTTTCACTTTTGTGCAAACAACCATCTATAACATCGACATGGGGGAAACAAAGGAGACTCCTAGAGTTGCTGAGTTGCGAGCAAGAATGGTGCGTTAGTTGAGATAAAACTATGAAGTGTTTTCTTTGCAAAAGTGACCATGGAAGTCCAAACAACCTTGTTAAGCACCTTAAGATAATTCATGGGCTATGTACAGGCAGGACTCTTTTTCTGAAATGTGGTCAAGAAGGATGCTCACGTTCTTTTGGTAGCTTTTCTGGTTTTAGAAAACATCTTAACAAGTGCCACGGAGAAAGTTTAGTAGATTCTATAGAAGATGATCTTTCAGACCCTCAAAGTACCGTCAACACCAGTAATATTTCTCATGTTGAAGTGTCGACTGAATGTTTAGAGGCTGAGTCAGAGTTATCTTCGCCATACATTGTAAATAGTTGTGCAGCTGTTATTTCTGATCTAAAGGCAGCAGGTGTTGGTCAAAGTACAGTAAATACTGTAGTGATTTCCATGGAAGAGATTGTTCAAGATATTCATCAGCATGCTAAAGAAACAGTGATAAAGCATGTATTTAGTAATGAAAGAGAAACAGAAATGTGCAAGAAAGTTGAGGCGTGTTTTGAGGGTTTAGATAATCCTTTCACAGTTCTAAATTCGGAATACAAGCGATCAAAATTTATGACTGCCAAGTGGGAAATAGTAGAACCAGTTGAATGTGTGATTGGTTCAAGATTTGACACAAGACTAAATAAAAAGACTGGAACATATGATCAGGTAGTAGTTCAAGATAAATTCATGTATATTCCAATTTTATCTACACTGCAGTCAATATTTAAAAGTCAGTATTTTGCAGAAATGTTGCAAAGCTCAGCTACCAGCAACTCTAGACTGAGAGATATTTGTGATGGATCTTTTTTTTTAAGTCACCCCCTGTTCTCAACTGAGAAGCAGACAATACAGGTCCAGATGTTCTATGATGATTTTGAGGTCGCCAACCCATTGGGTTCCAAGCGAGGTATTCATAAATTGGGTGGAGTATATTTTACTTTAAGAAACTTCTCTCCAAAATGGAATTCTTTTTTTGGCTAACATACACCTGTGCGCCTTATTTCATACTCAAGATGTTAAACGATATGGTTTTAGTGAAATTTTTGCTCCCATTGTTCGAGACATTAAAGTGTTAGAGAGCGATGGTATTGAGATTCCATTATACAGTGGTTATGTACGTGGCACTGTAGTACAGGTAACAGGTGATAATTTGGGTTTGCATAGTTTGTTTGGTCTGGTGGAGTCTTTCAGTGCAAGGTACTGTTGCAGGTTCTGTTTAGCAGAAAAGGAGGACTTTCAAACAGAATTCTCTGAAGATTCTTCCAAAATAGTTTTACGCACCAAAGATATGCATACTGCTCACTGTCAAGAAATGGCTTGTAATCCATCCCTTCCGTATGTTTTTGGTGTGAAAAGGTCATGCATATTAAATTCATTGAGGTATTTTCACACAACTGAGAACTTCTCAGTTGATGTGATGCATGATGTGTTAGAAGGGGTTGGCCAGTACGAATTGAAGTTATTATTTCTGTATTTGAATGAAAAACATGTTACATCAGGAGAAATACATTCAAGAATACAAAGTTTTGATTATGGTTTCACAGAGAGAAATAACAGGCCTGTGACTGTTAATTTAAGTGAAGGATCTAATGATCTGGGACTGAATGCAATTCAGTCCTGGTGCTTACTTAGGAATGTTCCTCTTATCTTTGGAGATTTGGTAACTTCTACTGACCAACACTGGGGCCTGCTTCTTTTATTATTGCAAATAATTAACATTATATTCTCGCCCATGTTATCTCAAGGTCTATGTGTATATTTAAAACATTTGATTGTTGATCACCATACACTGTTTAAGAAGTTGTATCCTCAGAAAAAACTTTTACCAAAGCACCATTTTCTTATCCACTATCCCCGCTGCATCCAGAAAATAGGGCCTGTACTTCATAGTTGGTGTATGAGGTATGAAGGCAAACATAATTTTTTCAAAAAACAGCTTAAATCGTTTAAAAATATTACCAAAACTCTGGCAAAAAAGCATCAGAATCATATGGCATATAGTTGGCGAAGATCAACAACTTTTAGTCGGTTAGATATTGGTCCAGGAAAAATGGTGGCTTTAAATATGGTAAAAGGAGGTTCTGAAATTGCTTTGGCAATGCAAGTGCCCAGTAGCATTCAGGTTATGAAGGTTAATTGGGCTAAACATAATGGGTATGTTTATCGCCCACACTTGGTTATCTGTGGCGAAGTTGACTCTGAAGTGCCCTTGTTTTATCAGATTGAGTCAGTTCTGATAATGTGTGAAAAAAATGTTACTACTCACAGTGCCTTTAGTTACAGTAACTTTTCAAGAACATTTCCATGCATATGAGGTGATCAGATCAAAGCATGATTTAGTTTTTTTTCATGTCGACAACCTGCACTACCCTAGACCTTTTGACATACAAAGGTCATATGGAGGAAATGACACAGCTCTCCTTGTTGTGCCATATTGCTTTCTCTGGTGAACATTTTTATGATGTTATACTTCTGTCATAGACAAGGCAATGGGTGTACAATGTAAATTCACGGACATTGAAATTATACTTTTTTTTTTCAATAAATGTGGGTGCTCTCATCTTGTATTATTGTGCTTTGTTTTATTTGATAGTATTGATATTTCTATAATTCAGTAACACTACATCATATGATTTAAATAAAAAAAAAACACTGTAGAGAAATGAAAAGTAAATATCATTACACTTTAAAGTGTCATTTTTTAAAGTAAAATTGTAGTTGACTTAACTCTATACAGTGTAATCATATTACTCTCAACAGTGTGATTAAACTACAGTGTTAAATATTTTGACACATTTCATTGTTATTTTTTACACAATATGGAGTAGAATTAACTCTAAAAGTTTTACACTGACCAAAGAGTACATTTTACACTGATTTTGAGTGGGACCAAATGTTATCTGAAACAGAGTTAAATTCAACTCGATAGGAGTTAAATTAACACTTCTGTTTTTACTGTGTAGCATTCTGACACACTTCCACACATGTATTTTTTCATGTGCTGCTCCACCATGACAACTGTGTGTGACATCAGGCATGACTCCTACAGCATCATGCTATATTTCAACTGCTTACATATACTGAACATACTGTAACGGTAAACTGTAATTTACTGTATATGGTAATTTTGGGTATTGTCAACAGTAAAATACTGTGAAATGTTTTACTGCAGCATACTGTAAATTATGTTTCATTGTGGGAAAATGTTGTAGGCAGAGAAACAATTGCTGTATTTTGAATGGTACTGTCATTCCATCCCAATGAATACAGTACCGTACCGTATTAATGGGAGCGCCAAAAACCTTTTGATCACTAGTGGTTGCTATTGTTGTTTCTGGCTCATTATTTATTTGGAGGCTTGCCTTGTGAGAGGCTATATTTGTTGCACCTGTTAGTAAGAATGCTGTACTAATTTAACTGGTATGTGTTAATTCAAAAATTGTAAATGGGACAGATTGGAGTGGCAGCAAGTATTCAACCTTAAATGGTTGATCATTTTTCCATGTCCTTTTGGTCTGTTTTGCCCTGTAGTCGCTGTCAGTTTGCAAGCATTTGTTATGGCCTATAGAAGTGCAGGTAATCGTGGTTAACCCAGAACTAAAGTCTTGTGTAATTCGTCAGCTGCTCTATGAAGATCTGGATCCATATGTGTTAAGAGAAGAAATGAAGCGATGCTAGAATGGGGAGCGAAACTGGAACAAGGAGCTCCACCCTCTCTCTTTGCAAGTTACGGACAATACAAGTCTATGGGCTGAATGTCCCCTCCCGTTCCGAAATTCGAAAGATAATAACACCTGCGAAATCGTGATTTGCCCAAATAATCAGTGATGAAAAACTCAAGCACTGGAACTGCTGCTGCTTGTTATTGTATAAAGACAGATCTACGGTACCATTTATGTTTACGTAGTCTGCCCACGAGAGATTAAAGTGCAAGTGATGTACAACACAACATATTTATTGGCTGCTAGGTAAACACATTAACTAGCATCCAACCTGCTTGCACCAATCCCATGTAATTAGAGTCAAATACTGTGAAATACAAACACCACCTCCCCTCAATGAATTTAATTCACTCATTCATTACAGAAGTATTTCCTTTTTTACAGTATAATACAGTCACTATTTTACAGTGTGTCATTACACAGTACTTTCTTTGATACTGTATTTACACTACCAGCAAAAAGTTTGGACACACCTACTCATTCAAGGGTTTTCTTTATTTTTACAATTTTCTACATTGTAGAATAATAGTGAAAACATCAAAACTATGAAATAACACACACGGAATCATGTAGTAACCAAAAAAGTATTAAACAAATCAAAATATATTTTATATTTGAGATTCTTCAAAGTAGCCACCCTTTCCCTTGATGAAAGCTTTGCACACTCTTGGCATTCTCTCAACCAGCTTCATGAGGTAGTCACCTGGAATGCATTTCAATTAACAGGTGTGTCTTGTTAATCAGTTGTGTTGTGACAAGGTAGGGGTGGTATACAGAAGATAGCCCTATTTGGTAAAAGACCAAGTCCATATTATGGCAAGAACAGCTCAAATAAGCAAAGAGAAACGACAGTCCCTCATTACTTTAAGACATGAAGGTCAGTCAATCCGGAAAACTTCAAGAACTTTGAACGTTTCTTCAAGTGCAGTCGCATAAACCATCAAGCGCTATGATGAAACTGGCTCTCATGAGGACCGCCACAGGAAAGGAAGACCCAGAGTTACCTCTGCTGCAGAGGATAAGTTCATTAGAGTTACCAGCCTCAGAAATGGCAGCCTAAATAAATGCTTCACAGAGTTCATGTAACAGACACATCTCAACATAAAATGTTCAGAGGAGACTGCGTGAATCAGGCCTTCATGGTCGAATTGCTGTAAAGAAACCACTACTAAAGGACACCAATAAGAAGAAGAGACTTGCTTGGGCCAAGAAATACGAGGAGTGGACATTAGAACGGTGGGAATTTGTCCTTTGGTCTGGAGTCCAAATTTGAGACTTTTGGTTCCAACCGCCGTGGCTTTGTGAGACGCGGTGTGGGTGAACAGATGATCTCCGCATGTGTATTTCCCACCGTAAAGCATGGAGGAGGAGGTGTTATGGTGTGGGGGTGCTTTGCTGGTGACACTGTCTGTGATTTATTTAGAATTCAAGGCACACTTAACAAGCATGGCTACCACAGCATTCTGCAGTGATACGCCATCCCATCTGGTTTGGGCTTAGTGGGACTATCATTTGTTTTTCAACAGGACAATGACCCAACACACCTCCAGGCTATGTAAGGGCTATTTTACCAATAAGGAGAGTGAAGGAGTGCTGCATTAGATGACCTGGCCACCACAATCCCCCGACCTCAACCCAATTGAGATGGTTTGGGATGAGTCGGACCGCAGAGTGAAGGAAAAGCAGCCAACAAGTGCTCAGCATATGTGGGAACTCCTTAAAGACTGTTGGAAAAGCATTCCAGGGGAAGCTGGTTGAGAGAATGCCAAGAGTGTGCAAAGCTGTCATCAAGGCAAAGGGTGGCTATTTGAAGAATCTCGAATATAAAATATATTTTGATAGATTTAACACTTTTTTGGTTGCTACATGATTCCATATGTGTTATTTAATAGTGTTGATGTTTTCACTATTATTCTACAATGTAGAAAATAGTAAAAATAAAGAAAAACCCTTGAATGAGTAGGTGTATCCAAACTTTTGACTGGTAATGTAGACTACAGTATTTGTACTGCAATATGAAAAACAGTAACTTAATTGCCAACAGTTTCCTGTATGTTACTGTCAAATTTACCGCAACCCCTTTACAGTGAATCATTACATATACAGTGCCTTCAGAAGGTATTCACACCCCTTGACTTTTTCCACACACAATACCCCATAATTTAAAAGTGGAATTATGTTTATTTTAATTTTTACTAATTAATTAAAAATAAAAAGCTGAAATGTTTTGAATCAATAAGTATTCAACCCCTTTGATATGGCAAGCCTAAATAAGTCCAGGACAAAAAAATTGCTTAACAAGTGGCGCAGTGGTCTAAGGCACTGCATCGCAGTGCTAACTGTGCCACTAGAGATCCTGGTTCGAATCCAGGCTCTGTCGCAGCCGGCCGCGACCGGGAGACTCATGGGCGGTGCACAATTGGCCCAGGGTAGGGGAGGGAATGGCCGGCAGGGATGTAGCTCAGTTGATAGAGCATGGAGTTTGCAACGCCAGGGTTGTGGGTTCGATTCCCACGGGGGGGCAGTATAAAAAAATATGTATTCACTAACTGTAAGTCACTCTGGATAAGAGCGTCTGCTAAATGACTAAAAAATAAAAATAAAATACGTTGCATACTGTGTGCAATAATGGTGTTTAACATGGTTTTTGAATGACTACCTCATCTCTTTACCAAACACATACAATTATCTGCAAGGTCCCTCAATCGAGCAGTGAATATCAAACACAGATTCAACCACAAAGACCAGTGAGGTTTTCCGTTGCCTCACAAAGAAGGGCACCTAATGGCAGATGGTTAAAAATAAAAAAGCAGACATTGAATATCCCTTTGAGCGTGGTGAAGTTATTAATTACACTTTGGATGGTGTATCAATACACCCAGTCACCACAAAGATACAGGCGTCCTTCCTAACTCAGTTGCCGAAGAGGATGGAAATCGCTCAGGGATTTCACCATGAGACAATGGTGACTTTAAAACAGTTACAGAGTTTGATGGCTGTGATAGGAGAAAACTGCAAAACATTTGGCAAATAAATGAACTTTCTGTCCTGAAGCGTTATGTTTGGGGCAAATCCAATGCAAGACATTACTGAGTACAACTCTCCATATTTTAAAGCATAGTGGTGGCCGCATCATGTTATGGGTATTGGTTATGCTTGTAATCATTAAGGACTGGGGAGTTTTCAGGATAAAGAAGAAACTAAATGGAGCTAAGCACAGGCAAAATCCTGGAGGAAAATCTGGTTCAGTCTGCTTTTCACCAGACACTGGGAGATAAATTCACCTTTCAGCAGAACAATAACCAAAACACAAGGCCAAATCTACATTCGAATTGCTTACCAAGAAGACAATGTTCCTGAGTGTCCGAGTTACAGTTTTGACTTAAATCTGCTTGTAAATCTATGGCAAGACTTAAAAATGGTTGTCTAGCAATGATCAACAACCAATTTGACCGAGCTTGAAGAATTTTTAAGAATAATGGGCAAATATTGTACAATCCAGTTGTGGAAAAATCTTAGAGAGTTACTCATAAAGACTCACAGCTATGATAGCTGCCAAAGGTGATTCTAACATGTATTGACTCAGGGGGTTGAATACTTATGTAATCAAGATACAGTATACCAATGCTTTTTTATTTTATTTTTAGTTTTAATGTTAGATTTTATTTTCACTTTTACATTACAGATTATTTTGTGTAGATTGTTGACAAAAAAATAACAATAAAATCCATTTTAATTCTACTTTGTAACACAACAAAATGTGGAAAAAGTTATGTGGTGTGAATACTTTCTGGAGGCACTGTAAGTGTGAATCAGAATTTTGGTCCATACATTTATGACGCTAATGGCTAAATAAACCAATCTGGCATTGGCGCTATTGGTTTTCCAGAATAATTGGTGAATTTCTATGATGATGTTGAGATGTGTGTGAACCCAGTGAGAAGGCCAGTGTTGCAGACTAAGTTTACATTAGTGCTCCCTAAAGGATGGAAATTGAAGCATTGAATTAGTATCGGACCACACTGTCAGAATCGTCAGCATGTCAATCCTATCCCATATTACAGTTGGCACATTGAGAAGAGCCATAACATGGACGTCTACCTTGTGGTTTTAATGCCCCCAGGACACTTTTCTTGATTACATAAACAGATTTCTTCTCCCTGTCTTTTGTTTCTATCCAATAAGCATCACACCCGCAACAGAGACTTTCATGAAAAGTGGATTTTGTGTCTTGCTGACAGATATGTCTGTCCTCCCTATGTCCCTCCCTCCCTAGTCAGAATGTTTAAACTTAGGCTATGACTGGACTGAGAGGTGACATTCATTGTACAAGACTGGCTGTTAATGAGAGAGGCATGAATAATACAGCAGCGGACTAATAACCTAGTCATTATTAATCCCCAAATGTTCATTAGGAGCTGCTCTCAGCCTCCACAGCGTGGCCAAGGCAGCTAATGCTGGCCCTTAATGCTGCATAGTAAGAGACACCCACTTAGTATAGACATGGGCATGTCTCCATTTCTCTCTCATACAGATACTAATTTTTATTGTGTTCAGATATTATTGTGTTTATATTATCGATTAAAAGAGAGATTCATATCCCTATACATCCACATCCTCTCATCTCAAGCATTATTATGTCACTGTAAAGGCCACATACTCATTTTTAAGCTGCAGGAGCCGTGATATTTTACTGTTTCCAATTCATGAGAAAGGGACAGAGACAATGCCAACAAGATGAAGCCTCAGAGCTCAAACCAATGGTACTTTAGAGGTAATCCTGGACACTTCTAGTGACTAGAAAAAAATGAAAATGGCTCCCAAACAGAGACAGGGTGTCAGTTCAAGTGACGAATGTAGTCTCTGACCTCTCAGATTAATGTGCCACTTCACTGCAAGCAAGTCTTCTCCTATGGATACTGTGTATCTCACCTAACTGGGGATCGATATCACTCAACATCCTGCACACAGTCAGCCATTAATCTTCACATCAAAGCTGTCAGTGGCCATGCAGCCACACAGCAACACCACCCCAAGTGGTGTGTGCTAATAAACAGAGACAGCCATGCAGAGAAGGCAACACACGGGCCCTTCCCTTTTAAGCACCTCGTTGAAGATTCATTACATTCAAATTGGAAAATAACTAATGGAGCCAATTCTACTGCTCTGCCTGGCCAAACCAAACCTACAGGCTACTGCGCTGCTGTCCTGTCTCTCTCTACCAGCTGTCCAGTGAGAGGATCAAAACCAGAGAAATAATGCCTCGGCTCTGACAACTTAGCTCATCAAATCAGCAAGAACTGGGAAGGAAAACAGTGGAGAGAGAGAGAGAGAGAGAGCGAGAGAGAGAGAGAGAGCGAGAGAGCGAGAGAGAGAGAGAGAGAGAGAGAGAGAGAGAGAGAGAGAGAGAGAGAGAGAGAGAGAGAGAGAGAGAGAGAGAGAGAGAGAGAGAGAGAAAGAAAGAAAGAAAGAAAGAAAGAAAGAAAGAAAGAAAGAAAGAAAGAAAGAAAGAAAGAAAGAAAGAAAGAAAGAAAGAAAGAAAGAAAGAAAGAAAGAAAGAAAGAAAGAAAGAAAGTAGAGAGGGAGTGAGAGGGGTAGAGGGGTAGAGGGAAGGAGAGTGAGGAAAGGGAGAGTGAGTGAGGTGTTTTCCAAAGCAATCACATTTTTAATTATCTTCAGTGAAGCGAATGTGTAGTCTGCCTTTTGCTGGACTCAGTAAAGCTATTTACTAAATACCCTCTGAGGTCGTGGGAGCAGCTCGCTGTTCGCCGCTCCGTCTCTGAGAAAGCTGTGCAGGCCCCTGTGCTCCCGGTATAGCTTTCTCCTCCCCATGCAAACAGCTGCATCACCACCGTGCTCCCCCTAATTACGTCTCAGTCCATCTGATGAGAGCCGTGGCTGTCAGGCCCCTCCACGCACTCAATAAGTCACCACTCTGTAGGCCAGCCTTATCTGATTGGACGAGGAGGGGTGCCTGAAACTCCCCTATCTGTGCGACTCAGATACTCTCCTCTGCTCTCGGCTGGCAGGGCTAATCTTGCTTTCTCAGAGTCTATTCTGCTCTCCACCATCTCCTCTGAGTCGCGTGTGGCCAATCTGCCATGTCACCTCAAATTGAATCCTCTGCGATGGTGGTTAGGTGTTTACCACACACACGCTGTCCCCAAGGCCCCGCACTGGATACGTGACACACTGAGGTGACTACATTTCTCGTCTTAAAGTTTTCCCCGAAAAACATTACTCTGTGTGTATACGTTTGGGTGAAGGCCAGGACACTGTAACCTCAATCATTATTTGCTCAGATATGATTGTGTTGTGTTGTGCGTTCTGTCGTTGAATTGGACCCATAATAACATTTAAAAAACTATTCCATAAATCGACTAGGCTACACAAGTTAAGTGGAAAATGTTGCGTCCTCATTCTCTGACCATGACCAACCAACCAAGAAGACCCAGGAGAAGTGTCTAGTTTAAATATCATTCCACCCGAAGCCATATAAAGATTCACTAGTCTTTTCAGTACAAATCCAGGTATTTTGAAATAGCGCCGCAGTCAGAGTAATGAACTGCAGGCTCACTTCATGGTATTTCATGTTTGCATTGTGTATGTATGTGAGCATGTCTATAAACGACACATAAACACTACAACCCCCTCTCCCCTTCTTCCTATCCTCACCCCCTCCCCCTCAAGTTCCCTGTGGTGGGGAACCTTGTAACAGCGCCACTGTAATTATTACATTGGTTTCCATGGCAACCCCGCAGAAACAGGAGAACAATGCTATAGTAGGCCAATCGAAAACCTTTAGTAGAAGCGGGCGCACATCCATATTGGCATGCCAATAGACACAATTTAAATCATATATCTATTCTTTGGCAGTTGAAGGTGAAAATAACCCGCTTTGAATAAGGAGGTAATTGGTTTCCCCTAATCTGATTTCTTTGACACCATCAACATTTAATTACAGGTTTCTTATAAGTAAGGTGCTTTTTCATTGTAAATGATAGTCAGTGGATTGCATCGCAATCAGTTGCGAGAGAAAGTACAATTCTGTAAATTATGATTGTGATTATTCATTGATATGCAAATACATCTACAATGACATCAATTTATGTTGTGCCCTGTGTGTTGTTTTTGGAATACAGAACAGTTTGTCGGTTAAAAAATGTCTAACTGCTTAACTTTTCCGTGCATCAATGAGTATAGTTAGTTAGACTATGAAAAAGGTTTAATTTCTCATGTGTGGGCAAAAATCCACTCTTCGGCCATCAGCATCAAATATGTGCCTCATTCACACCTAAAACTCCCTCTAGGTTAAGTGTCCTCATGGTCCTCTCATCCAAATATGCCTACAATATACAATTTAAATGATAGGATAATGTGTACTGAATGACCAACACTGGAGGTGGATGTGGATCAGCATTGAAGTGAAATAATAATAATAATAATAATAATAATAATAATAATAATAATAATAATAATAATAATATAATAATAACAATTATATGACATTTAGCAGACGTGTTCATCCAAAGCGACTTACAGACATGCGTGCATACATTTTACGTACGGGTGGTCCCGGGAATCGAACCCACTATCCTGGGGTTGCATGTGCAATGCTCTAGCAACTTCAGAGCAAATGCTAGATTGACGAAAACTACTGTAATGGTGCACATTGACCATTGATTTCAGTGTGGGAACACATGTTGCTAGTTAATATTAATTTGTTGCCCTCTTGCATCCAAAGACCCTTATTGTGGAGTGCAGAAGACCCTCAGTTGAGAAAACATGGGCTAAGATTGTACTTTCTACAGAAATGATAGGTATTCGCGCCAGCCCGGAGCCACCGCCCACTCACACCGCACTTCCATCCCCCAGGAACCCAAAGACCATAGCTGTAAATAACTGCTCCTGCTGAGCCTCTGGACAACAACAACACAGGAGAAAGAGGACAACAGCAATATGCCTGTCAATCACCCAGCATGGTGCTTAGTCCAGATGGAGCTCTGCAAAGCTCAACGACTCATGCACCCAACAGGAGAGAGCACAAGCGGAGCATCTAATATGGATTACTGGGCTTTGTTCCATAGAGCACACTCAGTGAGGGTCTATGTAGGAGAAAACACTTTAGCCTCAATGCGCTTGAACTCCAAAGCACTTGACCTCCAACATGGAGGATAACACAGTAATAAAAGCATGTACGCCAACCATGTAGCTTCTGTTGTGTTGAGAGGCAAACTCTGCTAATCTGCAAGGAGCCTATAGTGTGTGTGTGTGTGTGGTTTGTGTGTGTGTGTGTGTGTGTGTGTGTGTGTGTGTGTGTGTGTGTGTGTGTATGCGTGTGTGCGTGTTTGTTACATGTGTTTTGAGAGCGTGGGAGATCACATTAACGAGATTTGTCTGAGCTCAGCTAACCTCCATTACCCATCTGCCCACGCAACCTGTGGGTAACTGTGGAATGCAGAACGTCTATATTGTACAGTACATACTAGTAAGAATTTCCACTTCACTTAATGAACTGTTACTCCTCGATCACACCGACAGCGTCACTGTGTTTTGGTACACCAGAAGTACATACATTTCCAATGGAACGTTGCATTTGCCTGGCATATATCCAACGTATGCATCTAATTGTATGAGTAGAGTTGAGAGAAATAGTAGCAAAAGCAGAATGTTGAACTGTTGTTGCACACTTATCCAGTAACATTTTTGGATTACATAGATTCATTTATCAAGTTTGACTTATTTGCCGAATAGCATAAATGTTATTTCTTCGATGACAAAGCAAGCACTGGAACTATCTTCCTTTATGTGCCTTCAGAAAGTATTCACACCCCTTAACTTTTTCCACATTTGTTGTGTTACAAAGTGGAATTAAAATGGATTTGTCATTTTTTGTTAAGGATTTACACAAAATACACTGTAATGTGAAAGTGGAAAGATACATTCTAATATTTGTAAAACATTTATGAGTCAATACATGTTAGAATCACCTTTGGTTTAAAGCTGTGAGTCTTCATGGGTAAGTCTCTAAGAGCTTTCCACACCTGGATTGTGCAACATTTGCCCAATATTATTTTCAGAATTCTTCAAGCTGTCAAATTGGTTGTTGATCATTGCTAGACAACCACTTTCAGGTCTTCCATACATTTTCAAGCAGATTTAAGTCAAAACTGGAACTCTGCCACTCAGGAACATTCATTGTCTTCTTGGTAAGCAACTCCAGTGTAGCTTTGGCCTTGTGCTTTAGGTTATTGTCATGCTGAAAGGTGGATTCATCCCTCAGTGTCTGGTGGAAAGCAGACTGAACCAGGTTTTCCTCTAGGATTTTGCCTGTGCTTAGCTTCATTCCATTTATTTTTTATCCTGACAAATTCCCCAGTCCTTAACGATTACAAGCATACCCATAACATGATGCAGCCACCACTATGCTTGAAAATATGGAGAGTGGTACTCAGTAATGTGTTGTATTGGATTTGCCCCAAACATAACACTTTGTATTCAGGACAAAACGTTAATTGCTTTGCCACATTTTTTGCATTATTACTTTAGTGCCTTGATGCAAACAGGATGCATGTTTTGGAATATTTGTATTCTGTACAGGCTTCCTTCTTTTCACTCTGTTAATTACTTTAGTATTGTGGAGTTACTACAATGCAGTTGATCTGTCCTCAGTTTTCTCCGATCACTGCTATTAAACTGTAATTGTTTTAAAGTCACCATTGTCCTCATGGTGAAATCCTTGAGTGGTTTCCTTCCTCTCCAGCAACTGAGTTAGGAAGGATGCCTGTATCTTTGTAGTGCCTGGGTGTATTAATACACCATCCAAAGTGTAATTAGTAACTTCACCATGCTCAAAGGGATATAAAAATGTCTGTTTTTTTAATAGGTGCCCTTCTTTGCGTGGCATTGGAAAACCTCCCTGGTCTTTGTGGTTGAATCTGTGTTTGAAATTCACTGCTCAACTGAGGGACCTTACAGCTAATTGTATTTGTGGGGGACAGAGATGAGGTAGTCATTCAAAAATCTTTATTGCACACAGAGTGAGTCCGTATTATGTGAGTTGATAAGCATATTTTTACTCCTGAACTTATTAAGGCTTGCCATAATAAAGGGGTTGGATACTTATTCACTCAAGGCATTACAGCTTTTCATTTTTTATTAATTTGTAAAAAATTCTAAAAACGTAATTCCACTTTGACATTATGGGGTATTGTTTGTAGGCCAGTGACAAAAAAATCTCAATTTAATCTATTTTCAATTCAGGCTGTAACACAACAAATTTGGAAAAAAGTCAAGGAGTGTGAATACTTTCTGAAGGCACTGTAAATACAAAATCTGGAGTGAATCTGACGTATGGTTCATGAGGAGAAGATGATTGAGCATTAGTGTAACATATGCAAAGAATGAGTTGTTAATATAATTTAGTTTCCTTGGTTTTCGAGATATCAATGCCAAATTCAGTGTGGTTCATCTTAAGGGCGTCCATGCTAGTGATGACAAGTTTCAAGTTGATAGGCCACTGTGGAATGATTTAAATGGACATGAAAAATCGATGTTTCTATTTGTCAATAACTCAGCCATCTTTTGACCAATCCCTTAGCTTTTCTCAAACTAAGTTAAGACATGTACAATGGGCCTGTCATTTGTTCCTATGGTACATGAGAAGAAGATTTTTTGCATATTTTAGCATATTATTGTATGTGCTAATGCGCATCTACTGGTATAGTGTGGCCATCTTTGAATGCATCACAGTTATTTTCTCTTTAGGGACTATTATGAAAGACCAAATTTGGAGTGAATCTGACTTTTAGTCCATGAGAAGTAGATTTTTTATGATTGTTTTAAGCATTAGCATTACATAGTAACAAAAGTTAATTGTTAATAGTTTCCTTATTTTTTAAGATATCAATACCAAAGTTACATGGTTCATCATGGTCATGCCTTTGATGACCCTAAAACGTTTCAAGTTGTATAGGCCATTCTGAGATGGATTTACAAAGGATTTAAATGGACACATAAAATCTGATTTCCTGATTTATCAATAACTCAGCCTTCTCTTAACCAATGTTTTCTTAAACTAAGTTAAAGTATGTACCATGGGCCTGCATAACATATTCACTGTTATTTGGACTTATGGTTCATGAGAAAACGTTTTTCAAAGGTTTTCCAAAATGTCCAAGATGGAGGAAAATCTATATTGATGAACCTTATGGGTCCTTGAGGAAAGCATGAGGAAAGACACCTACATACAACGTTTCAAGCCTCTAGATCAAACAGGGCAGTGGATATGAGGGTTTAAGTGAGACTGCTTATAACAGCGCCACCTATAGGCCAATCAGTCCCATTCTTTTTGACCCAGTTACTCATGGCCTCTAGTTTCTGTGTGCAAAAAGATTTAATAAAGTTACCAATCTATATTTGAGGTATTTGACCATGTCAAGGAAAAAAATACATCTAAAAATAACAATAGGTTTCACAGCTTCACTGTGAACACCTAATCATTAATTACTCAAAGTCGCCTAACTGAAAAGATGGGCCTTATGTTCTGAAATGCTGTTGTCACAGCAAGTAAATTGAGAGTGGTTATGCCAGCCTTCTAATGTTATTTATTTGACGGTTTATTTCATTTTGAGGCTGTAAGTAAACCTGTATTGTAGCCTAGTTCTAGCCTAGTCCTGGCTATTACGGAGAGGTTCGAAAACATTTTCTTAAGTGATGGAAATGTCATTTATTATCACTGCTTTGATAACAAACAAAAAATAGTATTAGTGTTTTATTGCATGCTGCAGTATATACCGTTTACAATAATTCCCGCTGTTTTCACAATGAGGACTGATCGCACTTTATTTTAATTCTGCTTGTGTCACGACTTCCTCCGAAGCTGCCTCCTCTCCTTGTTCGGGCAGGCTTCAGCGTTCGTCGTCACCAGCCTTCTAGCCACTGCCGCTCCATATCTCATCATTCCATTTGTTTTGTATTGCCTATTACACACACCTGGTTCATATCCCCTCATTAGTATCACAGAATCACCCACCCACTATGGAGTCAGCGGGAGAGGAGCGCATGCCTGGAGTCGTGGCATGGGTCCAGGAGCATTCAACAATGCTAGCCAGCTTGGGAGAAGCGATGGATCGGGTTCTACAGGTCGTCCAACGCCTGGAGAGGAGAGGACCCGATCTGTCGAGACCAGCTGGGCAACCGGATCCAGCCACCCACACCCCAGCACCCAGAGGGATCCACATATCCCGACCACAGGATTTCGACTTCTTTGGTTGCCATAGGTGTTACCAACTTCTGAAGAATTATGTTCAAGAACTAGCTTGCTAACCCCATACCCAGACCCCAGTCATTTTGAGTGGAGGGTGAAATTGGTCTGGGATCAGTTCCCTAGGGGCATCAATTATCTCAACAGAAGTACTTTCAGGTGGATATCTCTCAACTAGAAATCCACTTTGCAGGACCGCTGTTGAAATGTTATTCAGAAGAACTAAGGGTTGCATAAACCATTAAAAATGAATTGCATGTTCTTATCTGGAATGTAGTAGTAAAGACAAAAGTTTGATGAACGCTGAAAATGAATGTTGATGCAACAAATATTAGCATAATATGTAGGCTACATTAACATTACTGGGTATTATGCTGTTAAGCACCTATAGGTGCACAGGTCATATAATAAATGACAAGAATATGGGCAAGAACATGGGCAAGAATATTAACCACTCCGTGTAAATTAGCATACCAATGCCACAGGGATAGAGAAAGCATTTGTTGTGAATTTAAACATTATTTTGGAGTTACAACTATAGTTGATTAAATGTGGAATTCACCAGTTCCTTGGTGAGAAAGCCACATCTCTTTAGCCGTACTTTCCCTACATGAAAAGTGTCAGTTAAGTCAACAGTTCCTGCCGGCTTCTCTTCCAGTACCATTGAGTGGGGTGATATCCCGAAAAAATGGGAATGACAATATAATTGTATTTCAAATTGTTTTCCCATCTTTAATTTAATGTTGGTACCCAATCTGTGTTGCGATATTATGGTCTATGTTACAGGATTCTCCCCAGGATTTTTTAACAAGGTGGTGCTGCTGAGTACGGCGGTTGGGGGAGGCCCAGAGGGGGTCAGTTACACAATTTAAATGTAATTTCCTGCAATTGAGAGAAAAAAATAGTCTATTAGGGTACCTGACCTTAAATGATAACAAATTAGGTAAAAATTTAAATAAAAAATGTTTAACTTTTATATATCAAATCAAATCGTATTTGTCACATGCGCCAAATACAACAGGTGACCTTACAGTGAAATGCTTACTTACAAGCCCTTAACCAACAATGCAGTTTTAAGAAAAATAAGTGTTACGTAAACAACAGATAAGTAAAAAATAAAAGCAGTAAAATAACAGTTTGTGCAGGCGGTACCGATACAGAGTCAATGCGCGGGGGCACCGGTTAGTCGAGGTAATTGAGGTAATATGTACATGCAGGTATAGTTAAAGTGACTATGCATAGATAATAAACAGAGAGTAGCAGCAGCGTAAAAGATGGGGTGGGGGGGATTGGGACAATACAAATAGTCCAGGTAGCCATTTGATTAGCTGTTGAGGAGTCTTATTCTTGGGGGTAGAAGCTGTTAAGAAGCCTTTTGGACCTAGACTTGGTGCTCCGATACTGCTTGCCGTGCGGTAGTAGAGAGAACAGTCTATGACTAGGGTGGCTGGAGTCTTTGACAATTTTGAGGGCCTTCCTCTGACACTGCCTGGTATAGAGGTCCTGGATGGCAGGAATCTTGACCCCAGTGATGTACTGGGCCTTACGCACTACCCTCTGTAGTGCCTTGCGGTTAGAGGCCGAGCAGTTGCCATACCAGGCAGTGATGCAACCAGTCAGGATGCTCTCGATGGTGCAGCTGTAGAGCTTTTTGAGGATCTGAGGACCCATGCCAAATCTTTTCAGTCTCCTGAGGGGGAATAGGCTTTGTCGTGCCCTCTTCATGACTGTCTTGGTATGTTTGGACCATGATAGATTGTTTGTGATGTTGACACCAAGGAACTTGAAGCTCTCAACCTGCTCCACTACAGCCCCGGCGATGTGAATGGGGGCGTGCTCGGTCCTTCTTTTCCTGTAGTCCACAATCATCTCCTCTGTCTTGATCACGTTGAGGGAGAGATTGTTATCCTGGCACCACACGGCCAGGTTTCTGACCTCCTCCATATAGGCTGTCTCATCGTTGTCAGTGATCAGGCCTACCACTGTTGTGCCGTCTGCAAACTTAATGATGGTGTTGGAGTCGTGCCTGGCCATGCAGTCATGGGTGAACAGGAAGTACAGGAGTGGACTGAGTATGCACCCCTGAGGGGCCCCGTGTTGAGGATCAGCGTGGCAGATGTTTTGTTACCTACCCTTACCACCTGGGGGCGGCCCGTCAGGAAGTATTTAAGTCCAGGATCCAGTTGCAGAGGGAGGTGTTTAATCCTAGGGTCCTTAGCTTAGTGATGAGCTTTGCGGGCACTATGTTGTTGAATGCTGAGCTGTAGTCAATGAATAGCATTCTCACGTAGAAGTGTGCATTGGCACTGCAGCTTCACAAAAACTCTGTTCTGTGACAACATTTTACATTTACATTTACGTCATTTAGCAGACGCTCTTATCCAGAGTGACTTACAAATTGGTGCATTCACGTTATGGGATGTGGGAAGTTTGATAACCACTTTACAATATGTTTTTTTTCTTTTTTTTTCTTTGGCCTGGGGTAAGGGGGGAGGGGTAGAAGGATTACTTTATCCTATCCCAGGTATTCCTTAAAGAGGTGGGGTTTCAAGTGTCTCCGGAAGGTGGTGAGTGACTCCGCTTTCCTGGCATCGTGAGGGAGCTTGTTCCACCATTGGGGTGCCAGAGCAGCCAACAGTTTTGACTGGGCTGAGCGGGAACTGTGCTTCCGCAGAGGTAGGGGGGCCAACAGGCCAGAGGGGGATGAACGCAATGCCCTCGTTTGGGTGTAGGGACTGATCAGAGCCTGAAGGTACGGAGGTGCCGTTCCCCTCACAGCTCCGTAGGCAAGCACCATGGTCTTGTAGCAGATGCGAGCTTCAACTGGAAGCCAGTGGAGTGTGCGGAGGAGCGGGGTGACGTGAGAGAACTTGGGAAGGTTGAACACCAGACGGGCTGCGGCATTCTGGATGAGTTGTAGGGGTTTAATGGCACAGGCAGGGAGCCCAGCCAACAGCGAGTTGCAGTAATCCAGACGGGAGATGACAAGTTCCTGGATTAGGACCTGTGCCGCTTCCTGTGTAAGGCAGGGTCGTACTCTCCGAATGTTGTAGAGCATGAACCTACAAGATTGGGTCACCGCATTGATGTTAGCGGAGAACGACAGGGTGTTGTCCAGGGTCACGCCAAGGCTCTTCGCACTCTGGGAGGAGGACACAACGGAGTTGTCAACCGTGATGGCGAGATCATGGAACGGGCAGTCCTTCCCCGGGAGAAAGAGCAGCTCCGTCTTGCCGAGGTTCAGCTTGAGGTGGTGATCCGTCATCCACACTGATATGTCTGCCAGACATGCAGAGATGCGAATCGCCACCTGGTTATCAGAAGGGGGAAAGGAGAAGATTAGTTGTGTGTCATCTGCGTAGCAATGATAGGAGAGGCCATGTGAGGATATGACAGAGCCAAGTGACTTGGTGTATAGCGAGAATAGGAGAGGGCCTAGAACTGAGCCCTGGGGGACACCAGTGGTGAGAGCACGTGGTGCGGAGACAGATTCTCGCCACGCCACAGTGTCAAAGGCAGCAGACATGTCTAGAAGGACAAGAGCAGAGGAGAGAGAGTTAGCTTTAGCAGTGCAGAGAGCCTCCGTGACACAGAGAAGAGCAGTCTCAGTTGAATAACCAGTCTTGAAACCTGACTGGTTTGGATCAAGAAGGTCATTCTGAGAGAGATAGCAAGAGAGTTGGCTAAAGACGGCACGCTCAAGAGTTTTGGAGAGAAAAGAAAGAAGGGATACTGGTCTGTAGTTGTTGACATCAGAGGGATCGAGTGTTGGTTTTTTTGAGAAGGGGTGCAACTCTCGCTCTCTTGAAGACGGAAGGGACATAGCCAGCGGTCAAGGATGAGTTGATGAGCGAGGTGAGGTAAGGGAGAAGGTCACCGGAGATGGTCTGGAGAAGAGAGGAGGGGATAGGGTCAAGCGGGCAGGTTGTTGGGCGGCCGGCCATCACAAGTCGCAAGATTTCATCTGGAGAGAGAGGGGAGAAAGAAGTCAAAGCATAGGGTAGGGCAGTGTGAGCAGGACCAGCAGTGTCATTTGACTTAACAAACGAGGATTGGATGTCGTCAACCTTCTTTTCAAAATGGTTGACGAAGTCATCCACAGAGAGGGGGGAGGATTCAGCAGGGAGGAGAAGGTGGCAAAGAGCTTCCTAGGGTTAGAGGCAGATGCTTGGAATTTAGAGTGGTAGAAAGTGGCTTTAGCAGCAGAAACAGATGAAGAAAATGTAGAGAGGAGGGAGTGAAAAGATGCCAGGTCCGCAGGGAGTCTAGTTTTCCTCCATTTCCGCTCGGCTGCCCGGAGCCCTGTTCTGTGAGCTCGCAATGAGTCGTCAAGCCACGGAGCAGGAGGGGAGGACCGAGCCGGCCGGGAAGATAGGGGACATAGAGTCAAAGGATGCAGAAAGGGAGGAGAGGAGGGTTGAGGAGGCAGAATCAGGAGATTGGAGGGAGAAGGATTGAGCAGAGGGAAGAGATGATAGGATGGAAGAGGAGAGAGTAGCGGGAGAGAGAGAGCGAAGGTTGCGACGGCGCATTACCATCTGAGTAGGGGCAGAGTGAGTAGTGTTGGAGGAGAGCGAGAGAGAAAAGGATACAAAGTAGTGATCGGAGACTTGGAGGGGAGTTGCAGTGAGATTAGTAGAAGAACAGCATCTAGTAAAGATGAGGTCAAGCGTATTGCCTGCCTTGTGAGTAGGGGGGGGGACAGTGAGAGGGTGAGGTCAAAAGAGGAGAGGAGTGGAAAGAAGGAGGCAGAGAGAAATGAGTCAAAGGTAGATGTAGGGAGGTTGAAGTCACCCAGAACTGTGAGGGGTGAGCCATCCTCAGGAAAGGAACTTATCAAGGCATCCCAAAACACTTAATACATAATAAGCTACATGTTATAGAAATTGTTATTGATGATGACCTGATGGGAGTGTTAACCTCAGGTAGATGTGCCATCCATTGTACTCCAGGGCACACCTGTTGGCCACAGCAAGCTACTGCTTGTGAGCTGTTCCCAAATTGTTGAGCTTCAAGTCAAGAAGCTGCCAGGATATTACCAATGACTGCTTTTTGAGGAGCTTTGATAAGTTCAAATGAATTCGGCACAACTATCCATCACATACTGACTGTCAATGTGTGAAAGGGGAGAGAGCCAAAAAAGTCCCATTTATGAGCGGAGGGAAAGGAATGTACAGTTTTGTGTAAGGATGTACCATTTACTGAACACATTTATTAAGTAACTAGAGAGAGATGTGTATATATAATACCTCAAACAGTGATATGTGTTGTGGCCTCAAGTTCGTAGAATCTAGAGAGCCGTATGTTAAAATATAATATTTATCTTACTGGTTTTAAACACTTAGCCTACACATGGGAGGCCATGGAAATGATTGAAAGGTTGGTGTACGGGACACAAAGAGGACCGTGAAGGAATTTGGGGGTTGATCATAGTCAGGAAAATATTTGGTTAAATACTTTGATGCCTTGTCTGTACATAAATCCATAATTTTAACTGTGAGTGACCTGACCAGCAGATCATAGGTAGGATTAAGCCCTATATGGCTGGGGGGAAGAGCAGCCCATTGGCCCTTAAGAAACATCCATTCCCCACCCCTTTGGAATTACCCCACGGATTCTCCCCAAAGCCGGCACAGATTCAGACACATCTGAGAGGGGATTATTATGGGACCTGAGAACAAGGTCAAAGACTTACGGAAGAACACAGAGCAAGTTAAGTTTAACTTCCACTTTATCCCTGAGCCTCTGGAAAACTTGGGAGATAGTTGAGGCCGACTCTGGTGAAAGCTCCCCTGCCGGCACGCAAGGGTTTACTTTTGATGTTAATTCCTTGAAAGCTGTTTCTTTAGCTGGGGATTAGTGCATGGAGAGCTAGGCTTACCATGCTCCGGCTAATAAAGATGACACATCTAACACAGGTACTCTTACATACAGCTGTCTGGGAACAGTGCTTATAAAGTTCCACTAATTATGAACAACTCACTTAGCTTCAGTTGGTATAAGAATAGGCAGACATTTGTATTTATATAAAAATTATGTGGTAATAAAATGTTGAAAAGTCCTGAGACTTTGTATTTGTATTGTATTATTGGGACTATAATTTTTTTTAAATCATGTATGCACACACACACACATACAGTATACACACACACACACACACACACACACACACACACACGCACACACACACACACACAGTATATACATACACACACACACACACACACACACACACACACACACACACACACACGGGTAGTATATACATACACACATACATACACATGGGTAGGCTATACATGCACACACACTGATATGCTTACAAATACATCACCCAAGCTCTCTCCACATTCAGACAATACTGTGTACTCAGGCTCGGGTCCCCTCACCATATCCTGAGAGAGTGACAGTTATGAAATGTGTCCATTACGGTCCATAAACGTCCATTACAGTTACTGATTAGTCTCCACGCCTGCGCTCGCTCGGGGGACTGTTGTATCTAATGATTCTATGGCAGCATGCATACAAATCTGACACCACGCTTCATCTGCACAGCCAAATCCCAAAGGTTAATAGGTAATTCAAGAGAACACTCGCCTCTCTGAATGTCTGAAATGATTCCCTCCCCTCTCTGATTCCACTGCTTGAATAGCTTAAGGAATAAACTATTCAAGCTAGTCACTACACCCTTCCTACCTTAGAGAACAATATATATATATATATTTTTTTTTTTATTATTGCTTAATGGCAGACACCCTTGCCACAATGTAATACCAGTATTTTTCACTTTGGACACCCCATATTTGTGAAAAATTTGATCATTATCAGCGCAATAAGTGATATTTCAACCAAAGACAATTCCAACCAACCTCGCTAGTTAACTTCCTTATTCTCTTATCCAATAACACAGTCACATAAATTATTTAGTACAAGAACACTGCGTTGTGCTCATTGGTAAAATGGAGGGTAAGTGGTTCAGATGGGGAGAACCCTCAACGATCTCTGGACACCCTACCCCATCTCCCAAAACAATAAAGACCAGGCCCTCAGGCCAGCAGGTTAATCAATTTCCTACTGAAGCATACTCGATGTTAACAAAAAAAGCATTTTAACAAACAGAGCAACGAACATAGCTTACAGTAACAGCAGTGAGCCAACAGTACACCACTGAGGATGTACCATTTAATAACAAAGATCGTTCATATCAGTCTGAGCCTTTACAGGTGGATAACGGTATGGTCATCATGATTATGGAGAAGGTTGTGACCCAGTCACACCCAATGGGAAATGAAGGAACAGTGAGGTTAGGCCGGTGAACTTACATGTCACATCAGTGTTACATCATAGGGCAACAGGGAGTAACAGGGAGTGCCTGCCATACCTAGATGACATTATGGTGATGGTGGTTGTACCTCATCCGATATAATAGGTTAATACAGCAGAGTGTGGTTGTCAGCACCAGAGATTAAAATCACAGCATAACTTTGTATCGGATTTTACAATATTGGAAAATGCTAAACAATCTGGCACAAAGAATTTGACTTGAGAGCATTGGATATGATCCACAGCAGCTGATCTATTGTAAAGGAGCTAAATACCTAAACATGATCCAACTAAGTGCTGTATGTAAGCTTGGAAGGTGTTTTGAATTCCTCCACTTTAAGATGTTATTCGATTTTTACAAATGTTTAGAGGATGTACTTGTGGTGTTATGCCTTAGACTGTGAGTAATCCAACTGCAAGTGCTTGTCGATAAGACATTCAGGATAGTTATAGTCAAGGTTACAGTTGTTTTGGTCAACAGGTAGGCTTATCTACTGAGAAATGGGGTCCCCAAAACATGAGTACCAACCATACCAACACGAGTGTTGGCTCAGTGAGATAGGGGAAATTGGACTGGAAAATAAAAAAATATCCTATGGGTTCAATTAATTAAAATCTGAATTGAGACAGAAGCCTTTGGAATCTACTATTAAACAGTATACAGTCTTGACATAGTATTTTAGGGTTCTTCTCTTGATTATTCTATTTGTAAGAGAATAACTCTAAATTGCTATGTATTGCATCACATCATGAGACTGGGTTCCGAAAAAACAAAAAACAAGGCAGTGTGTTGGGTTACGTTGCGATGTCATCAGACATAGACACAGAGCTGCTAGGGAAGGGAGCCGACAGGCAGTACGCCATAGGGATGAACTGATCTTGTGTTACTGAGACATGTCATCAGTAGACAGGCAGTAGGGATCCACTAACCAGGTTCTGTGTCACTGCTGGGAGTCTGTGTGTGTCTCTGGGGCAACCGTAGCTGATACAACAGTTCCAATCTGTACCAACAAAACAGGCTTAATGAGAGCCTCACACACAAGGTCGGTCATAACGAGACAACTAGAAAATATGCTGTGATACTGCACACAACCTCTGAGATGTGCTGTTGGGGGAGGGGTGTGGAGTTGTAATCGTGCTGTGTGTGTGTGTGTGTGTGTGTGTCTGTGTATTTGTGTGTGTGTGGGGGGTGGGGGGCTCACATGGACACGTGTCCATGAGGAAGAGAGGAGGGAAAACATTGTATAGTAGTATTCTGTGAATCACAAACAAAGCCGTTTGATTATGCCTTTATTGAGAGAGAGGACATGAGTTTGCCATTTCAGCACACAATCTACCTTTACAGTATAGAAAAGGAGGATGGATTTTCTGCATGACAAATGTCTGATTGTGTCTTGCAATGTGTATTAATAACAAAGGGCTATTTCATGCAAAAGAGCTTTGTCGATTTCTTTAAAATGTATAATTCAACAATTTAAAGGGAATTCAAGAGTTTGTGTTTATGTTTAATTTTACAGTTTGCTACACCTTTCTGATATTGATACAGATCATTACATTGTAAAATGGTAACTACATCATAGTTACCTAATAATGACTAATGTGTTTATTTGTTTCCTCTCTCTCAAACCTAGTATGTAGGACATTCTGGGAATGTGTGTGTGCATTCAACTACAGGAATGAGAAGGGTTTCATATATGTCTGCATATTAGTATTTACGTGTATATAGGTGTATGCATGTGATTGGAGACCTTATATAATTAACATTTTGGACTGACTCAGGGTCTCCGGTTGCTATTTAATTAGCTCATAAATCAATAGCAGCCTGAACTCCTGGTGGAGTGCTTCCACACAAAGTGAGTAAGACTTATTTATTATGGAAGAACCTGGTCTTGAACTGTTGAGATAACTAACACTGCAGCAATCGTTGGTTCATTGTCGAATCCTTCAAAAATGGGAGACATAAAATGCCGTCCAGCTCCCACAAGGCTTCTTGAATACATCTAAACGTGTTTTATGCCGAACAACTGGTAAGTTACTGTGCAAAGTCATTTCAGACACTTTGTGATTCAATTGTTACTTCAGAAATTCAATTTACACTTGTGTTTTAGCTAGACAATTAATATGTCCTGAGATGACACATTTCTCTCAATTATGGAGCTGCTGGCTCTTAGTGGTGGTAATGGTGTGAATTAACAGATTGCATCACACACTTCATTTCAGATATTCATCATATCAAAACTAAAATATAGTTAGACAAATAGATGCAAAGTAATGTCTATGTCGGGGTTATAAACATATATTCTATTAAATGGCATAATAGCATTACTGGTCTTTCACTAGCTGAATCCCTTTTGACACTAATCCAAAAGTTATCTAAGGTATTCTTCATATAAAGACATGAACAATATAGTTTCCATTCCACCTAAATGAACACATTGACACCACAAGTGGCTCATGGTACCTTAATTGGGTAGGACAGGCTCATAGTAATAGCTGGAACGGAATCAATGGAATGGTATCAAACCCATCAAACACATGGTTTCCATGTGTTTGATACCATTCCATTCACTCCATTCCAGACGTTATTGTGAGCCTTCCTCAACTCAGCCTCCTGTGCTTGACATTATGATTCCTTTGACAGCTAGCATTGTGCTCCGAAAAAAAATCACAGTTTACCTTAAAGACCTATTCTGAATTAAACCTGTTGGAGCATAATACCATAGTGCCCTCTATTGAAAACCTGAGGTAAATTATCATTGCGGTTCCACAAAGCAATGTTAGTATGTTATCAAATGTAGCATGAATTCAACATTCTCATGGCCTCTTAATTTCTATTAATTCAGTCACCAGCCTCATTTATTCAGTCACCACCCTCATCAATTGGTCTAAAATCATCACTAACTCAATCCTCACAATGTCTCCCTCCTGACCACCCCCATGAATTTACTGACAACCCTCCTCCACTCACACACCACCTTAAACCGGGCCATGCGTACTACATACTTAAACTGCATAATATGTACTCATCGTTGCATACTATTTAGCACATACTGTTTTATAAAAAGTAGCATGCCACGGCCGCAACGCAGTAGCAGCTCCTGACTGGCTGAGTAGTTGGGGTGGGGCTCAGTGAGGGTGGATTTTTCCAAATTCAACAGACATGCATCGCATTAACCACACAGATAATAGCTCATGTCCAATTTGATTAATTTCTTTAAACTCTGAATAGAATAGGAATGGAGTTATAGGCCTACACAGGATGAATGTTTGCACACTCTTGGCATTCTCTCAACCAGCTTCATGAGGTAGAATGCATTTTATTTAACAGGTGTGCCTTGTTAAAAGTTAATTTGTGGAATTTCTTTCCTTCTGAATGCGTTTGAGCAAATCAGTTGTGTTGTGACAAGGTAGGGGTGGTATACAGAAGATAGCCCTATTTGGTAAAAGACCAAGTCCATATTATGGCTAGAACAGCTCAAATAAGCAAAGAGAAATGACAGTCCATCATTACTTTAAGACATGAAGGTCAGTCAATCCGGAAAACTTCAAGAACTTTGAACGTTTCTTCAAGTGCAGTCGCAAAAACCATCAAGCGCTATGATGAAACTGGCTCTCATGAGGACGCCACAGGAAAGGAAGACCCAGAGTTACCTCTGCTGCAGAGGATAAGTTCATTAGAGTTACCAGCCTCAGAAATTGCAGCCCAAATAAATGCTTCACAGAGTTCATGTAACAGACACATCTCAACATAAACTGTTCAGAGGAGACTGCGTGAATCAGGCCTTCATGGTCGAATTGCTGCAAAGAAACCACTACTAAAGGACACCAATAAGAAGAAGAGACTTGCTTGGGCCAAGAAACATGAGCAATGGACATTAGACCGGTGGAAATATGTCCTTTGGTCTGATGAGTCCAAATGTGAGATTTTTGGTTCCAACCGCTGTGTCTTTGTGAGACGCAGAGTAGGTGAATGGATGATCTCCGCATGTGCGGTTCCCACCTTGAAGCATGGAGGAGGTGGTGTGATGGTTTGGGGGTGCTTTGCTGGTGACACTGTCTGTGATTTATTTAGAATTCAAGGCACACTTAACCAGCATGGCTACCACAGCATTCTGCAGCAATACGCCATCCCATCTGGTTTGTGCTTAGTGGGACTATCATTTGTTTTTTAACTGGACAATGACCCAAAACACACCTCCAGGCTGTGTAAGGGCTATTTGACCAAGAAGGAGAGTGATGGAGTCCTGCATCAGATGACCTGGCCTCCACAATCACCCGACCTCAACCCAATTGAGATGTTTGGGCAGAGTGAAGGAAAAGTAGCCAACAAGTGCTCAGTATATGTGGGAACTCCTTCATTGTTGGAAAAGCATTCCTCATGAAGCTGGTTGAGATAATGCCAAGAGTATGCAAAGCTGCTATCAAAGGGTGGCTACTTTGAATAATCTTTTGATTTGTTTAACACTTTTATGGTTACTACATGATTCCATATGTGTTATTTCATAGTTTTGATGTCTTCACTATTATTCTACAATGTAGAAAATAATAAAAAATAAAGACAAACCCCTGAATGAGTAGGTGTGTCCAAACTTTTGACTGGTACTGTATATAAATTAAATCAAATAACCTAGTGCACACACCAAAACTTTTCAAATGTTCTAATCAAAAGGCTATTGTACAGAAAAACATGGACAGTCAGGTACAATTCAGAACCACTGGACAGCAACATAATAAACTAAAGCACTGATCATTGGGAACAAGATCAGAATGACTGCTAAGGCTTGATCCATAAATTAAATAATTAAATAGGTAGCCTACAAACTAAAACAATCCATATGTTCAAATCAAAAGGCCTGATTAACATGACATCAATAACGCAGCCACATCCCGAGTCCCTGGTGCCGACACATTCAGAAATCAAAAGATGGTTTAGTATTTAATTTAAAAGCTCTGACGATGGCCAAGAGAACAATAAACACTTTTTAATAAGAAAACTGAAATCCACTTAATAAAAAAAAAAAACTTATGTTTTCAATGATGAAGCCTACAATGCAATACTCATGATCATTTTAAGGAGAACAAAATGTTTTTGCATACATTTAAAAACCACTGCAGAAGCTTCGCTATTCGGCATCTTCCTAATTAATTAAGTAGCATAGTTTTGTTGTTTGGCTATTTGAAGAGAACTAGGACCTACACTCTCAGCCCACCTCTTCCAATGCATTGTGGAAAAGTGGGCATCGAATTCTACTAGTCGAAGAGCCGAAATGAGTATAACATCTTGGCATTTAAATCATACTAGATTTTTGAAAATGCACTCTATTTTTTCGCATACTGAGAATGTGTCATGCGCGATTGCGTTGTTTCCCATTATTCAATGATTTCGGTAGCGCATCCCCATATTTAACTGATCAGCCTTTGTCAAAGCCGAAAAGAGTATGACATCCAGGCATTTAAAGTATACTCGATTTTCGAAACATTGCATACTATTAAACTTTATTTTTTCACATACTCAAATGGCTTACCATTTAGAACACAAGTACAGGTATTCGGACACGGCCATAGGTTTCCTTCTACCCTCATCTCACTCATCCATTGGTTGTCTCACATGGGAATCATTACCTGATCCTCTCCTCTCATCTGGGTGCTCCATAAGGTTGATCCTATATCGTCAAACCAACCCCCACAGACTGCTGTGTATAAGTACTGCATAAGTACTGTATAGTGTAGTCATATAAACGCTATCACATAATCCCCTCTCTAAGAACCCAGTTTCCCACTGGCAGATCTGAAAATTCCCTCAATGGGTGTCCAGTGTAATGCCTAGAAATTCCCCAGCCCTTGAATAGCTTCATAGCATCTTATTTATAAACCCCCTCATTTGGTAAATCAATGTTCAATTAAATTGCATGGCATAATGAGAATGATGATCGTCCTGTTTAAAGCCACCTACTGAGTAGGAAAGAGGAGTGTGAAAGAAAGTCTGATTGAAAGAGCAATACAAGGAGGAATCAAGGAGAAAGCTGTAGCCTTTTAAAGACATAGAAATATGTTCTGACTAAAAAGGATAGCTTCAAACCCTCAAAAACATAATGATGGTCAAGACTCATGAAAGCAGGAGCAGGGTCGTTGCAGATGATTGGAACCACCCACTCCCACAGTCAGCCACAATGTCAACGAACACCCCAAGTCAAATTTGAAGTGTGGTTTTCACCACACAAAAATAAGTTTGAATAGATTCCAACAACATAGCCATAAAATGTTTTATTATTTTTAAAGGTCTGAAAGCTATTTTAATATTTCATAATTGTCTTTCAAAGACATTTCTATGTTGGAAAACCTTGAAAATGTTTATTCTTAATAAACATCCCATTATAAATGAGTGGGTGATGATTCACCAGGGGTAGAAATATATAACATTATAAAAAGATAGCTTGCTCTAGGTTGGATGGGGAACGATATGAGTTCCTATACTCCCAGTCGATATTCACATCATAAGAAGGAATTCATTCTTGATTGTGAGCTAGAATTAAATGCTGAATGAAATTTGTGCGACACAAGTTTTCCATCAAAAAGGAATCGCTTAGACCGCACTTACCAGCAGGGGCGGTGTGTTCATTAGGGCGAAATGGGCGACGCACTGCCAAACGGGAAAAGGAAGGTTTTTTTTTTTCTAATCAATTATATCACGGCAACAGTAGTTATCAGTGTTCTAATCTAGACGTCTGATCTGCCACTAAATGTCCAATCAGGCTAAAGTCGTGCTTCAAATGGCCCCGCCCGTTTTGGGGCGATTTCAGTCAGGTTGAAAATCGCCCCAGAAGTCTCTCATAGACTCTCATGTAAAATCTTTTTTTTTTTCAAATATCAGAGCTTTCAATACAATCTCTATGGGTTCCGGGAGGGCTTGCACTTACGCGCTTTCGTCATATGTAACATAACCTGTCATGAGCCCTCTCACTCCACCGGGTTACCACCTTAATGTGTTTCCACTATCTTCCACTCTGCTCATCTCTCTCTCTCTACTCAGCCTAACGAGCTCCACCTGTCCCTGCTCTGCTCGGCTCTAATTACTCTGCCAGCTGCGCTGCATTACCCACTAACCTCTCCCAGTATTTTAAGTCCCGTCTTTCAGCTCTCCTTTGTCAGATCGTCTGCAAAGCTCACACCCGGAACCTGTGTGCTCGCGCTTCTGGCTCACCCCTTGTTTTGTGACCCCGGACCTGCCTGATTCTTGGATACTCTTCTGCCCCAGGAAAACCAGACCTGCTTTCTGCCATTACGACTCCTGACTACTCTTCGACCCCGGTAACTCTGACCAGCCTTCTGCCTTGCTATAACGTATTTGGATTTCCCTTGAACTGTACTTCTGCCTTGTTTCATCCGCCCGTTGTGTCTGTGTTTCCTCCCCCCCCAGGACTTCTGGACCACCAACCACCGGCGTCATCGGACGCATCGCTGCCACTGGGGGAGGGGCACAGACCCAGCACATTGGACGGGATAACCCCTGGAGCCTTCACTCACTCCCTACTTCCCTTTTCCCTTAAGTTTTAATAAACTTTCTGGTGTGACGCAATTGTGGTCCTCTTGTCGTCTGTCTGAACCGTGACATAACCATGAACATAACTAAGAAAAGAGCGGGTAGCAGCGTCAATCAATTCACGTACTACTGTCAAGATGGCTAGCGTTCAGTGCAACTCGATTGTCTCTTTGAAAGAAGTTCCTTTTTGTCGGCGAACAAATCAAGATAAATTGGCAACGAAACAATTAGGACCTCCCAGACCAAATTTAATAATTCAACAGGTTTCTACTAAAGGGGGAAAGTCCTACACCCGAGGATTTTCCAAAAATTGGTACGAACGAAAAACCTGGCTAGCAGGCTGCGATGTAGCTAATGCAGTCTTCTGCTACCCCTGCTTACTCTTTCACCCTGAAGGCGGCACGGCAGACAGCACCGCTTGGACAGCGACTGGTGTAACGGACATGCACCATCTTTCAGAAAAGATTAAGAAACATGAGCTGTCAAAGACCCACATGGATAGCTGTTTGAGATTGTCTGCTTTGGGGAGAGTGAACATTGCCACTCAACTGGATGAGGGATACAGGCTAGCTGTCCGCCACCACAACGATGAGGTTAGCAAGAACCGCCACATCCTCAGCCGGCTAATCCAGTGTGTGAAGTTTTGCGGAGTGTTTGAGTTAGCTTTGCGAGGCAAAGATGAAACTGAGGGCTCCACCAACCCTGGTATTTTTCTTGGCCTTGTCAACTTTGTGGCACAAATAGATGAGGTGTTTGATGACCATCTTAAAAATGCTAAAGTTTTCAAGGGCACATCAAAGACCATTCAAAACGAGCTACTGGAGTGTATGCTAGTGGTCATGAGGGAACATATTGTGGAGGAGGTGAAGTCGGCGAACTTCGTAGCTATCCAAGCTGACGAGACCACGGAAGTTTCTACACAGACACAGCTGGTGCTTGAGCTGAGGTACATAGATAGCAAGAAGATTTTATTTTTTTCACAAAATCATGCCCCACGTCGACATTCTGTACCAGAAGCTACAGAAGAAGGACATCGATGCTGTCTTCATCAAACGTGCCCTCGACAGCTTCACTAGCAGTGTGCAGGCCATAAGGTAAGATTAAACAATATCATTCGATCTTTCTCAAAGCAGAGCTTTATTTGAAAATGTATGCATGAAAGGAGACATCATCATATTTACAAATCTATACAATTGGCCAGAATATGGTTGTTCATTTTTACAAAGCCATACAGATACAGTGGGGGAAAAAAGTATTTAGTCAGCCACCAATTGTGCAAGTTCTCCCACTTAAAAAGATGAGAGAGGCCTGTAATTTTCATCATAGGTACACGTCAACTATGACAGACAAAATGAGAAAAAAAAATCCAGAAAATCACATTGTAGGATTTTTAATGAATTTATTTGCAAATTATGGTGGAAAATAAGTATTTGGTCAATAACAAAAGTTTCTCAATACTTTGTTATATACCCTTTGTTGGCAATGACACAGGTCAAACGTTTTCTGTAAGTCTTCACAAGGTTTTCACACACTGTTGCTGGTATTTTGGCCCATTCCTCCATGCAGATCTCCTCTAGAGCAGTGATGTTTTGGGGCTGTCGCTGGGCAACACGGACTTTCAACTCCCTCCAAAGATGTTCTATGGGGTTGAGATCTGGAGACTGGCTAGGCCACTCCAGGACCTTGAAATGCTTCTTACGAAGCCACTCATTCGTTGCCCAGGCGGTGTGTTTGGGATCATTGTCATGCTGAACATTTCATCTTCAATGCTCTTGCTGATGGAAGGAGGTTTTCACTCAATCTCACGATACATGGCCCCATTCATTCGTTCCTTTACACGGATCAGTCGTCCTGGTCCCTTTGAAGAAAAACAGCCCCAAAGCATGATGTTTCCACCCCCATGCTTCACAGTAGGGATGGTGTTCTTTGAATGCAACTCAGCATTCTTTGTCCTCCAAACACGACGAGTTGAGTTTTTACCAAAAAGTTATATTTTGGTTTAATCTGACCATATGACATTCTCCCAATCCTCTTCTGGATCATCCAAATGCACTCTAGCAAACTTCAGACGGGCCTGGACATGTACTGGCTTAAGCAGGGGGACACGTCTGGCACTGCAGGATTTGTGTCCCTGGCGGCGTAGTGTGTTACTGATGGTAGGCTTTGTTACTTTGGTCCCAGCTCTCTGCAGGTCATTCACTAGGTCCCCCTGTGTGGTTCTGGGATTTTTGCTCACCGTTCTTGTGATCATTTTGACCCCACGGGGTGAGATCTTGCGTGGAGCCCCAGATCGAGGGAGATTATCAGTGGTCTTGTATGTCTTCCATTTCCTAATAATTGCTCCCACAGTTGATTTCTTCAAACCAATCTGCTTACCTATTGCAGATTCAGTCTTCCCAGCCAGGTGCAGGTCTAGAATTTTGTTTCTGGTGTCCTTTGACAGCTCTTTGGTCTTGGCCATAGTAGAGTTTGGAGTGTGACTGTTTGAGGTTGTGGACAGGTGTCTTTTATACTGATAACAAGTTCAAACAGGTGCCATTAATACAGGTAACGAGTGGAGGACAGAGGAGCCTCTTAAAGAAGATGTTACAGGTCTGTGAGAGCCAGAAATCTTGCTTGTTTGTAGGTGACCAAATACTTATTTTCCACCATAATTTGCAAATAAATTCATTAAAAATCCTACAATGTGATTTTCTGGAAAAAATATCTCAATTTGTCTGTCATAGTTGACGTGTACCTATGATGAAAATTACAGGCCTCTCTCATATTTTGAAGTGGGAGAACTTGCACAATTGGTGGCTGACTAAATACTTTTTTTCCCCACTGTAGCTGTGTTTACCTTTTCTAGAAATTATTTTCAAATTCTGTTTTCAGGCAAAATGTCTATCACTGTTCATTTTCACAAATCTATACAAGAGGGCAGAATATGGAAGTCTATAAAAATTTCTTATTACCAATAACTTGCATCAATGTTTTCAGTAGCCTCTATCAAAAGCTCCTGCTTGCTTGTTGTGAATTATGCTCAGGTGCACATATTTCCAATTCAACCATGAGGCCTTTTTGAAGCAAGTAATGTGTATATAAGTATTGACTTATATGCTGCCCCTGTCTTCATGTTGTTGATGGACATATCTTTTTTAAAATGTGTGTAGGTCACCTAAATCATCAGAAAAATTGCCCCCCCTGAGATTTTTTTCAGGAGCCGCCACTGCTTACCAGTAGGAATAGTTATCTCCCATGCTCTGACAGACAAGTAGGCTAGAGCTGCCTCTTTCAAGCAGCGGGACACTAATCCGGACAATTATAAGAAATCCCGAACACCGACTAACCATCAAACAGGAAAAGGGTCAATACAGGACTAAGATCGAATCCTACTACACCGGCTCTGACACTCGTCGGATGTGGCAGGGCTTGCAAACTACACTACAAGGCCAGACTCTGGAGCAGTGGAAACGTGTTCTCTGGAGTGATGAATCACGCTTCACCATCTGGCAGTCCGACAGGTGAATCTGGGTTTGGCGGATGCCAGGAGAATGCTAACTGCCCGAATGCATAATGCCAACTGTAAAGTTTGGTTGAGGAGGAATAATGGTCTGGGGTTGTTTTTCATGGTTCGGGCTAGGCCCCTTAGTTCCAGTGAAGAGAAATCTTAACGCTACAGCATAGAATGACATTCTAGACGATTCTGTGCTTCCAACTTTGTGGTAGCAGTTTGGGGAAGGCCCTTTCCTGTTTCAGCATGACAATGCCCCCATGCACAAAGCAAGGTCCATACAGCAATGTTTTTTTCGAGATCGGTGTGAATGAACTTGTCTGGCCTGCACAGAGCCCTGACCTCAACCACATCGAACACCTTTGGGATGAATTGGAACGCCGACTGCGAGCCAGGCCTAATCGTCCCACATCAATGCCCGACCTCACTAATGCTCATGGCTGAATGGAGGCAAGTCCACGCAGCAATGTTCCAACATCTAGTGGGAAGCTTTCCCAGAAGAGTGGAGGCTGTTATAGCAGCAAATGGGGGACCAACTCTATTTTAATGCCCATGATTTTGGAATGAGATGTTCGACGAGCAGGTGTCCACATACTTTTGGTCATGTAGTGTATCGTACGAAATGGATGATGGCCATCCACAAATTAATACTTACCATACGAAACGTAACATATCATACTAATTGGAGTGTCCCAGATTTATGTTTACTATGTTACGTCTACCCCTGAGTCCAGGTTACCAGAGCATGCATGCCCAGAGCTTGTGGCTGAGTAGTCCTAGAGCAGAATTGGAGCAGGAATTATAAATTTTTTAAAAAATCAGCTCGAATTAAGGTCTGCTCCTTGCTACACACTTGCCCACTTACATGCTCTGCCATTCAAAAGCAGCCCTGCTTTAGGCTATCAAAGAACTGTCAATGAATAATCATATCAATGGATGGAATCAGTGAATAAATGGCTGTAGCAACCATTACACGGTCTGACAAGTTGCATAACAAATTAGGCCTAATTAAACAAAAGAACAATTAAGTCGTTCAAAAGAGATACTAAGTTGTTCAAACTACTTAGTATCTCGTTTGAACGACTTAGTATCTCATTACTAAGTCATTCGAATGAGATACTAAGTCGTTCAAATTAGATAGTAAGTCATTCAAACAAGATAATTCTAAGAGTCTAACTATAAATGTTTTTTTCATGGTCTTCAGGGCTTCTGTATAAATCCAATGACAAAGTGACATTTTTTGTTGAATTCACATTAGTTGACAACTCAACCAAATGTAAATCAAAACTAATTGTTGAACAGATGTCTGTGCCCAGTGAGATGTGTGTGGAAAACATTTAATCGCAGGTAGGACATTTACTTTGTTTAGTATAGTCCGTTAGTAACTCCACTCACTACTTGTAACCATGACTCACTAGTATAGTCCGTTTGTTTGTGTTATTGGTCTTGGCTAGCTTAATGTTTCGGTCAATAACTAGCTAGCACTCACTCTCTCACGTAGCTAGCACCGTCATGAAAAGGGGCATGTGGGAAGCCCTACAATATTATGTTTTTCTAAGTAGCGAGAACATGTTATACTTTTCTTAAATATAGTTTTGTAATTGAGTAAATTAAGCAGACAAAAAAAATGGCATTTTAAAAATGTTACGTTTTTGCTGCGAGACAATGCAGTAACCAAGGTGACCAAGGATTGTTTTCCCCCAAGGCAGGCGGGGCTGCGAAGTTCTATCTAATACCGACTGGGAGTATAGGTTCCAGAACTGCTGGGTTTTACTTAAAGAAAATGAATTCGCATTAACAGTGAAATAATTCTAGGCATGGCTTTAAATTAACATGAGGTTGGAGAGCTACTTGGTAACAAACCTCTAACCTAACAATTTCTTAGCCATTGTTATGTTTTTCAAGCTCTGCTCATGAAATTCCAAACCAAGGTCAACTTTCCAGCTTTCAGTATTACCTCCATAAAATGAGTGTTATGAAGGAGCTAAGAGATCATCCTGCTCCTCTGTTTCCCTAGAAGGTGGCAAGATGAGTTCCTTTATGTTTTAAACTGCTGGTTTAATATTAAACTATTAATTTGCCATAATAATGTACTCCTCATTGAAGTCATTCTTATTGAGGAATGGGATAGTTATAATGAATTACTGGTGCATTAGTAATATCTAAGCTTGAATTATTAATTACACACTGTCCTGCCGAAGGTTTTTACGAGAGTTGCTGGACAGAAAAGTAATAGCACTTTGACTTAGTGAGATATGTCAGAACAGTGTCTGGTTGGTCTGGGAGCATGTTCATGTGAACTGTGATAGCATCGAAGGCAACATCCAGCAGCATCAAACCCACTGAACTCTGACGTTGCAAGCACCACGCTCCAACCAACCGAGCCATCAGAACCACGGTGTGAGTGTGTGTCTGTGTACAGTATTCTGAGTGTTTGTGGCCTGTATAATGCCTGTATCGGGGTCACAGTGGGCATAGATGCATTGATTTCATAGGGATCTCTTTCTCTCTCTGAAAAGGAATAAAATAGCAGGAATAAGAGCAAGGGAAATGAGTAGCAAAGTGAGTGGAATTGTGCTAGCCCTGTAACTGGCTTTCACACGGTCATCTCTGTAATAGAGACCAATCATGATAAGTGTCTTGGACTGATTCAATATTCCCCCTTCCAACCCCCCATCCCAACTCATCTGATTTGCCCCATTAGGTCAATGGGCTAGGTGAGCCTATTATCAGCATGGTCTTTACTGATACCCATCATTCAGGCTGTATACAGGTTGAATCTATTGTCCATGGTTTATAGATAAATGTGTTTACGCTATGCCTGTTTGTGTGTGTGTGTGTGTGTGTGTAAGAGAGAGAGTGAAATAGAGAGAGAGGAGAGAGAGAAAGAGATACTACCAGTATGACTAGAAGATAGTTATTGGCTTTACACTGACTGAGAAACAGATGTAGATAACATGAAGGTAAGTGGAAAGGGAGTTTCTCCTCTCCACATTCTGTATATTTCATTGGGTTCTGTTATGAGGTAATAATAACAGCAAACACCTTGATAGCTAGCTTCCCCCTTTCTCTCTCTCCCTCTCGCTCTCTCCCTCTCTCTTTCAATCTCTCTCGGAGTCTGACATTTAAGCTCTAACAGTGATTTATGAGTTGTCCCCAACTGTTTCTGATATTTGGTATTTAAAACTTGAAATCCTATAAATGACATACTTAGCATTCTCTGAGAGCGTTATCTGAAATTAGGCTGGTAAGAGGAGCCTGAATCATAATCTCCTACGAGTGTCACCAGCGCCCATAGACATCTCACCATATGTCACTCCAAGATAAATCACAGTTTCAATTCTGAGCTTCTATCAAACGACAGTAGCCTATATTTCATTTATCCTCCTAAGAACGTTGAGAGGGGGCTATTTCTGTGCACTCAGAATGAGGAAGTTGGAATGCGGTTAGATAGTCCTGTGTAGCTCAGTTGGTAGAGCATGGCGCTTGCAACGCCAGGGTTGTGGGTTTGATTCCCATGGGTGACCAGTATGAAAAAATGTATGCACTCACTAACTGTAAGTCGCTCTGGATAAGAGCGTCTGCTAAATGACTAAAATGTAAATATCTTGTCAAATCCCTAATTTCTCCCAATAATATTTAAATCAGTTAATCTCCTGGGCTGGTTACTGTGAAATATTGTTCCATTGTCTGCTGGCCTAGACTGTTTGAGAAGCATCTGCCAAATATGGCAGTTACTTGTGAATTCTTGTTTTAAAGATTTTCAAAACTGATATTTTCACCAAATCAAATCAAATCAAATTTTATTGGTCACATGCGCCGAATACAACAGGTGCAGACATTGCAGTGAAATGCTTACTTAAATGCCCACTACTGTCTGTTGAAGGTTTGTAGATGCTGTGCTGCTGTCTGTGCTTACTGCAATTTGGAAAAAGTAATCCAAAACGATGAGATTATTTTGCACTAATCTACCAATACAAGACCTCCCAGATTTACTGCTGAAAGACAAGGCAGATACTGTCCTCTAGTGGTGTGATGGCTATACAGCCTACTTCTCTCAAGTGAGGCGTGAACCAGCTTTTTATTATAAGGACAGAGACACCTGCATGGCTGCATTTACCACTAATGTTTAAATTGGTTGGATGTGTTTATCAAAAGCACCAACTACTCTCAAAATGTCCATGTTTATGTTTGTTTGTCCTTTTCGCCACAACTTACATAGGCCTTATACCAGTAGAGTGCCTAGCAGTATGTTACTTTGACTTACCCATAGAAATGTAATCAATTTCTATGGGGTTACCATAAGGTCATGTAGGTATCTGTACAGCATTTTTAGCTCTCTTTTTTTGTTTCCCTGGAAAGATACCACTGAATTAACAGTGGTAAGTACAGTTTAATTGTCTGTTCTACTTTGTACAAGATAATTACCCTGGTTATTCACTTATAGTTATCCTTTGAATAACAGTGTTTTGTATTTTGCCTGTGTGGGAATTGTCCACCTGCGATTTCCCCATGGGGACACTGTGATATGAAGTACACATTCAGAGTCAGAGCAAGAGCCAGAGCCAGAGTAGCAGCTTCCTATTTCTCACAGACATGCACACCTGAACTCAACTGGCCTTTTCTAGTAACATTATCATGATCAAATGTCTTCAGTTTTACCCTTGAGAGAAAAAAATACAATAAATGTTTAACTAGAGCATGCCTATAAGAGGGTGAAAGGTATTACCAGCCACTCAAAGCTAATCACTCTGAAGTAGAGCTCAAGATGAGGGCTGTTGTAGTGTGGCGAGGTGTTGGTGATTTCTCTATTCGGAGCACAGGGACAGATAAAGGTCAATGGAGATGAGACGAAAATAAATGAAGCTGGTGCCACTGCTGAGAAACAGACAACTAGCCAAGCTGACATATGGACTGAGCTGAGAGAGCTGAAAGCTGTAGTGAAGAAACTAGGGGCTGTGGCAGTGGAGCACAACATGGAGTTGACAGCCGCTAGGTCACAAGTGACAGCCCTGGAGGCTAGACTGAGAGCTAGTGAGAGTCAGGTGGAGAGTCAGGTGGAGAGTCAGAAGAGCATGATGGTAGAGCAGGCAGTGAGGCTGAGCGTCACCCACTCTGAGCTGAAGGCAATGCAGGCCAAGTTGGAGACAGGCGAGAGAGTGCTACAGGAGCACACCAACAGTATGGTTAAGTTAGAAATTAAACTGAGCGTTGCACAGATGCAGCTGCAAGCTGGGAAGAAGTACATTGAATGACAACTCAGGTATTATTTATATTATTATCAATATTGCTGTTGTAATTGTTGCTATCATCATCATTATCCATCATCATCATCATCTATTGTTTGCTTCTACCATGTTCATGTCCATTCTATTTTAGAGCAACACCATTCCATTAGTAAATTGACTGAATTGTATCATTTAGTTCAGGGTACCAAAACGTTTTTTTAAAGGTATATTTTTAAGTGTAATTGTTTTGGCATACAATTTCAGCCTTGGAAGAAAAGTTAACTGCCAATGAGAGACAGGTGAATGAAATGAAGGTGACTGAAGGTAATGTAAGAGAATAGAGAAGAATACACTGCAGCAAAGTACAAGGTTACCTCACAAACTGAATCAGTAATTATATTTTTTGCCAACTTGGCTGAACTGAGGCACTTGCAGGGCAGACTGAAGGCCAGTGAGACTGCTGTGGAGGAGGAGAAGAAAGAGAACAGAGATAATCAGCTATGTTTAAAGATCTGAACTGATGGGAAGATTATATTATCTTTACCTGAATAAAGAGCACAGAATTTTTGACTGTGATTTCAGCTCAAAACGTGGTACTGTAGACACTTTATGCTAGGTCCAACAGCACTGAGACCCAGGTGGGAGAACAGGGGGTGGATTTGACCAAGCTGAAAGCTGAGGTGGAGGAGCTGAAGAGAGACAGTGAAGGTATGTTGTTCATAATAGCCAACAGTCATTAAATTGTACATAGAGGTTGATTAAAGGTTAGGATGTTGTGATCTGAAAAAAAGTATTATATCATGGGGCTACATTTATTAAACTGCCTCAAGGCCATCTCATTTCTGTTTCCACTCGCTGTGGCTGCTTTCTAAAGCTCAATCAGACGAACTGGAGACCCTCACCTTGAGGTCAAATTCCACCGAGACCCAACTGGAGGAACTGAAGAGAAAGGTGGTGAAGCTGACAATTGAAGTACTCAAGCTGTGGGGGGAGGATTAAGGTAGGAAAGCTATAATAGCTATAATAGCTATTCATCTGATTTCAGGTCAAGCCCAGGAACTGGTCATCCTTGATGTCAGGCTGAACAGCACTGTGGCTGGGGTTGGGGAACAGAAGACGGAGCTGACACGTCAGAAAACTGAAGTAGTGCAACTGTGGAGGGAGCATTTTGGTACGTACACACAATAGGCTACAGACCCTCTTGTTTACAAGTCTATAGTGTCCTCTGACAGTGAAAATACAGTCTGTGTTACTGCTGAAGAGAGCAAAGTAAATTAATATCCCCAAAACAACACCATGTTAGTGGGAGTTAGTGTATTGGGATATATTTCGATTAGTGTTTCTATTAATGTCAAGTCAAAGAACACTGAGATCCAGCTAGAAGAGCAGGGGACAGAAGTGGAGTAGCTAAGAGCTGGTGGATAACCTGAAGAAAGTTGAAGTAGTAGCACTGTGCAGGAAGCACTATGGTACATTTAAGTCTAAAAATGTCATGCAAAAACAAAACAAGGTATGGTACTGCTGAAGAGAACAAAACATCAAGTATGAAAGACCACCCTAATGTCTCAAAAACAACACATTGTTTTTTGGTAATGTGTCATGGGAGTTAGTGTGTTGTGATATAGTATATTTCTCTTAGGTCAAGTCTGAGAACTGGATGCCCTTAATGCCAGGTCAAACAGCACTGAGATCCAGCTACAGGAGCAAGAGGTGGAGAAGCTGAGAGCAGAGGTGGACAAGCTGAAGAAACCCGGTTCAGGTACAGTGAAGAGTACAGACTACAGAGCTGTCATTACATAGTGCTTTGGCTTGTTGACTTAACAGTAGCCTAATAATCCAAGAATCCATGCATCAATAATTAATTTGCCACTGAACGTTTTTACCTTGTGATGACATTGTGTTCACAGACACACCGAAGGTGACATTCTCTGCATCTTTAGGAATCGATGGCTACTTTGGACACTTCAACGGTGACACCACCCTGGTCTACAGTAGAGTAAATGTAAACATCTGAGATGCTTACAGTCAATCCACTGGTACCCTACTGCATTCATATTTATATTCCCATTCCATTGTTGACAGTAGTATTGTACAGCAAATATATTGCTGGCCCATGTTGACTCCAATGCTTCCCACAGTTGTGTCAAGTTGGCTGGATGTCCTTTGGGTGGTGGACCATTCGTGATGCACACGGGAAACTGTTGAGTGTGAAAAAACCCAGCAGCGTTGCAGTTCTTGACACAAACCGATGTGCCTTGGCTGGTACCTACTACCATCCCCTGTTCAAAGGCACTTAAATTGTTTGTCTTGCCCATTCACCATCTAAATGGCAAACATACAGTGGCTTGCGAAAGTATTCACCCCCCTTGGCATTTTTCCTATTTTGTTGCCTTACGACCTGGAATTAAAATGGATTTTTTGGGGGGTTTGTATCATTTGATTTACACAACATGCCTACCACTTTGAAGATGCAAAATAATTTTTTTGGTGAAACAAATAAACAAGACAAAAAAACTGAAATCTTGAGCATGCATAACTATTCACCCCCTCAAAGTCAATACTTTGTAGAGCCACCTTTTGCAGCAATTACAGCTGCAAGTCTCTTGGAGTATGTCTCTATAAGCTTGGCACAGCTAGCCACTAGGATTTTTGCCCATTCTTCAAGGCAGAACTGCTCCAGCTCCTTCAAGTTGGATGGGTTCCGCTGGTGTACAGCAGCCTTTAAGTCATACCACAAATTCTCAATTGGATTGAGGTCTGGGCTTTGACTAGGCCATTGTAAGACATTTAAATGTTTCCCCTTAAACCACTCGAGTGTTGCTTTAGCAGTATGCTTAGGGTCATTGTCCTGCTGGAAGGTGAACCTCTGTCCCAGTCTCAAATCTGTGGAAGACTGAAACAGGTTTCCCTCAAGAATTTCCCTGCATTTAGCGCCATCCATCATTCCTTCAATTCGGACCAGTTTCCCAGTCCCTGCCGATGAAAAACATCCCCACAGCATGATGCTGCCACCACCATGCTTCACTCTGGGGATGGTGTTCTCGGGGTGATGAGAGTTGTTGGGTTTGTGCTAGACATAGCGTTTTCCTTTATGGCCAAAAAGTCTCATCTGACCAGAGTACCTTCTTCCATATGTTTGGGGAGTCTCCCACATGCCTTTTGGCAAACACCAAATGTGTTTGCTTATTATTTTCTTTAAGCAATGGCTTTTTTCTGGCCACTCTTCCGTAAAGCCCAGCTCTGTGGAGTGTACGGCTTAAAGTGGTCCTATGGACAGATACTCCAATCTCCGCTGTGGAGATTTGCAGCTCCTTTAGGGTTATCTTTGGTTTCTTTGTTGCCTCTCTGATTAATGCCCTCCTTGCCTGGTCCGTGAGTTTTGGAGGGTGGCCCTCTCTTGGCAGGTTTGTTGTGGTGCCATATTCTTTCAATTTTTTTATAATGGATTTAATGGTGCTCCGTGGGATGTTCAAAATGTCGGATATTTTTTTATAACCCAACCCTTGCTTAGTGGTGTTGTTGACTATGGAGCCTTTCAGAACAGGTGTATATATACTGAGATCATGTTGCAGATCATGTGACACTTAGATTGCACACAGGTGGACTTTATTTAACTAATTATGTGACTTCTGAAGGAAATTGGTTGCACCAGATCTTATTTAGGGGCTTCATAGCAAAGGGGGTAAATACATATGCACGCACCTCTTTTCCGTTATTTATTTTTTATACTTTTTTGAAAACATTTATTTTTATTCATTTCACTTCACCAATTTGGACTATTTTGTGTATGTCCATTACATGAAATCAAAATCAAAATCAATTTAAATTACAGGTTGTAATGCAACAAAATAGGGAAAATGCCAAGGGGGATGAATACTTTTGCAAGGCACTGTACACAATCCATGTCTCAATTGTCTCAAGGCTTAAAAATCCTTCTTTATCCTGTCTCCTCCCATTAATCTGCACCTATTGAAGTGGATTTAACAAGTGACATCAATATGGAATCATAGCTATCACCTGGATTCACCTGGTCAGTCTGTCATTTTTGTATACTCAGTGTATATGAAATAATTAAATAAGATGATTCTAAAAGCTAAATAAATGTATGGCAAAGCTGTAAAACATTATCCTAAATATAAACCATCAACTTAGTGAATACCATTGGTGTTTAATATGAGGGTTTCAGCATGAAATATAATGTATATATTTTTTACACACTTATTTATTTTACTATGTCAATATTTCTTTGTTGTAAATGTTTTGGTGTCAAACTGGTGGCAGTTGTGAAAAAAGTCAATAGTTGGACGAGTTGCAGAAGTAATAGAAAATAATGCCATTGTTGATTAGATTCCTTTTTCATTAACTAGGCTATTTTCTCTTGAACCATATGGTATATCAACTAGAAACTCAAGGACAATATGAACACAGATACAAAAAAAAAAAGTCTACTGGTGTATGATTAATTTTTTTAAAGGTTATTCAAGTATAAATTACCAAATTTACGATAGATTGCCATATATTTTCTGTTAATTACCAAAATTACTGAATATTCCGGTAACTTTGGTAAATTACCAGTAGCTTTGCAACCCTGATCTTGACCCTCCACACAGATCAGCTTCAGAAACACTGGACTTTCAGTTACAGCACATTAACATATAGTACAGTAACCCACATTGTTGGATTAAGGATGGTGGTTAGGTCTCCTCTGATACAGGTCAATTCACTGCACCAGTGAAAGGAGCCTACTACTTCAGATTCACTGTTGTCGGGAATTACAGTACATATGGCAGGGGAGCAGCCCTTTTTATGAACATAGATCTGATCATGTATGTTTTTGACCAAGAGAGGGCCACAGGCAATGACCATTTCTCCAGTGGGGTCACACTACAGCTGGAGAAAGGGGACACAGTCTACTTACACATGGTTAGCAACCATCAAGTCTATGATGATACTCAAAACCATAACTCGTTCAGTGGCTTCCTGCTCTTTGCCATGTGAGAACTGATTGTGTTTGTATGAGGAGAACAGCTGAGATTTTTTGGAATGTCAAATGCGTCAATAAATATTGTTTGATCAAACATAGCTTGTGTTTAGTTAAATTATTGAGTAGGAAATATAGGGAAATATAGATTTGCATTGACAAGATTATAGTCGTGCTAGATGGCGCGACTATAGTACGCATTGGTTGAAGCTCAATGTTAAATTCAAATCTCCCTACCATTGTATCTAAGCCAATATGACACCAATGTTGATGAAAATTCGCTGATCAACATGATTGGAGGTACACAATACACTCCCCGCCTCTCGTCATGATCCGTTAGGCCGTTACGAGAATCACTATGCCGGAGTTTTGACAGGGTCGTTAACATTAGGATTGTCAGACAATTTTTGGCCCAAACATAGCTCAACAGGAGGGGATATTTTGACCATTCTCTTCATGTATAGTTTTTGACCCCCTCCCTTTCCCAACACACACACACACACACACACACCGGTGTGCACATGCACGGTGTGTGCTTATTTTCATTTATTAGGGGCTCTTAAAAAAGTTACAGAGTTTGGCTTCCGGTTGAGCATGTGAATGGAGAAGAAGCTTGTGGATGAAGCTCCTACGCATTAGTTAATTTTGCCAAATTTTTATTTTACATTCCACTTTCTTACATATCAGATTTGATTGATGAGTTCGTAAGTTACCTTTTTGATTCAAATGTCACACGATCTGAGGAGTAGAAGACCTGTAACTAAGGTTTCAACCGCGATGGCAAACGTGAATGGTAATGGCGCCGACTCCAGTCCAACCGTTACGGAGTCTCATGTGAACACACTCCCCACAGATCTTCAGAACCTCCGTACGGTTCTGATATTCCATTGCCCCCTTCTCCGCCGTCCTGGATGGTGTCCGAGCCGCTGCGGATGAACAAGGCCGCCGACTTGAAGGCTTTGAACTGTGTGACTACAGTGACCGCATAGTAGCCCTTGAGAAAACGATCGCCCGTCTGAGCTCCAAAAACCAAAAGCTGATTGACAAGATGATAACCTGGAATCCCGTTCTCGCCGTTGCAATCTTCGGGTTGTTGGTATACCAGAGAAACTTGAAGGAGGGGACTCAGTTAAGTTCATGTCAGACTTCTTCGGAGGTGCTGGGTCCGGCCATCGTTCCATCACCCCTTGAAGCTGGATAGAGCCCACCGCATTGGCCCTTCCCCAGCGGGCGGAGACGACAATGCCAAGCCTAAAGTGTTTATCGTCCGTTTTCACTACTACCGTGACAAGGAGCGCATCCTCCAGAGGCAGGGCAGAGACCAGCTACACTTCTGCGGACGCAACGTCTTCATCTTTCCTGACCTCAGCTCGAGTGTCGCCAAGAAGAGAGCTAAATTCCTCGATGTGAAACGCAACCTTCATGAGAAGAAAGTGAAATTCTCACTCCGCTTCCCTGCTCGTCTCCACGTTGAACATACCGGGGGGAAGCTACAGTTCGACTCCCAGGAGGACACCCAGCGTTGGTTTGACAGTCACTTTTGAGTCGTATCTTAGATCTATGACCTACTCTTTTGCCAGGTAGCATGCATAGCCTAGCCTACCCTCCAAGTCTAAGGTATGTTTAGATTTTCACGGCAGGGCCTTTTTCCCCGTTGCCATTCCTTTTCTACTCTGCAGAAACAATATTGAACTCTGATAAAAATGACTAATACTGTCTTGTGGGTTGTTATTTAAGCTACACGTTTGGGAGGTCTTTTTTATTTGGCTAGATGGCTAGCGTAGTAATGCACGGCTACAATTCCAGGCTTTTGCAGAGCTTTCCTTTTCTTTTCTTTTTTCATCTAGGTACTTACTGAAGGACTTTTCACCACTTTATTGCGCCCCATTGATCAGTTGTGACTTTTTGGTCCTATTTTTTTGGTTAGTTTTTTTCCATCAGTTTTCTGTTATCTTTGCAAATTCTTGGTCTGTTTTCACACCTTTTTCCTGTCAATATTTTAGATGGCTAACAACGCTAATAATAGTAATATTGGAATAGGTAGGCCTAATCCTATAAAGCTTTTATCTTGGAATACTAAAACAATTAATAATCCTTTCAAGAGGTCTAGGGTCTTCTCCCATTTGAAAAAGCTAAAAGCAAATGTGGTATTTTTACAAGAGACCCATTTACACATTAAAGATCACTCAAGGCTACAAAATTCCAGGTTCAGTCAGGTTTTCCATTCAGACTTTAACTCCAAAGCCAGAGGGGTTGCAATTTTAGTTAGTAAAATAATACATTTCTCTACTACTAATGTTATTTCAGACAGTAATGGAAGATATTTAATCATAACTGGCACCATTTGGCACACACCTGTAGTATTGGTCAATGTATATGCTCCCAATTTTGATGATGTTGAATTTGCCTATGGGTTGCTGTGGAAAATCCCTTCTCTGAACACCCATCTTTTGATATTTGGCTGGGATCTGAATTGTGTTATTAGCCCAGCTTTAGACCGCTTCAACCCCAGAACCATGTCTCCTGCTATGTCAAAGTCCTTCTCAGATTTTATGGTTCAGAATGGGTGTACAGATCCCGAGAGATTTCAGAATCCCCAGGCAAGAGAGTATTATTCTTTTCAAATGTACACCATTCTTTTTCTCGTATTGACTATTACTTTATTGATCATAAGTTACTTCCAAATGTCACCTCTTCTGAATATATATCCATTGTAATTTCTGACCATGGACCTTCAGCCCTCGACATAGTCCTATCAGGACAAACTCGTACTCCTCTCTGTTGGAGATTCAATTATCTTCTCCTGTCTGATGCAGACTTCTGTAACGTTATCTCCACTTCTATTGATAATTTTATTTTTTCAAATCAGACAAGCTCAACCTCTCATTCTCTCTTATGGGAATCCCTTAAGGCCTATCTTAGAGGATAAATTATTTTTATTCTTCTCATTTAAACAAAACTCTCTGAAAGCTAAACTAGAAGAACTCTCTAAAGTAAGCATTTCACGGTAAGGTCTACATCTGTTGTATTCGGCGCATGTGACAAATTCAATTTTATTTTATTTTATTTTATTTAAAGCCATCCTTGACTTAGACCACCAATATGCCTTGACGCCATCTCCATAGCTATATAAGCAACGCTTGAACTTACAATCTGAATTCAATATCTTGTCCACTACAGATGCAGAACGGTTACTATTGCATTCACGTGGTACCTACTATGAACATGGCGACAGGGCAAGACTTCTGCTCGCACACCAATTAAAACGCAGCGCCGCTACCCGTCTGTTTCCCCAAATTAAAGATTCCTCTCATAGCTTGATTTCTGACCGTACAGGGATCAATAACACCTTCAAATCTTTCTATTCCTCCCTGTATACGTCTGAATTTCCATCAGATACTGCCCGTTCTGATTATTTTGCCCTGGGACATGGGACACCCCAAGTCTTCCCACGGCCCCCTTTATTTTTTGTTGTTGCCATTGAGCCCCTTTCAGTAGCTTTACGGGCATCCTCCTCTTTCCAAGGTGTAACACGGGAAGGAGTTGAACATAGGTTATCATTATATTCAGATGATTTGTTACTCTATGTAAAAAACCCTGTAACCTGTTTACCTTCTATCCTTTCTATTCTGGAGAACGTTGGCTCCTTCTCCAGTTACAAGCTGAATTTCCAGAAAACGGAGTGCTTTCCAATCAATCCAGCAGTGCTATAGCTCCAGCAGACAGACTTGCCTTTTCAGTTTAGCCGCTCTGGTTTCAAATACCTTGGAGTGAACGTAACTCGTTCATTACATGCTCGTTTTTCTGCAAACTTTGCTCCCCTCCTTACGCAAATGAAATCTGATTTTCAGAGATGGGGTAGCTTACCATTATCACTTATAGGAAGGATTAACGCAGTTTACCCAAATTCCTTTATCTATTTCAATCTATCCCATTGTTTTTAACCAACGTCAATCAATCAGGCTGTTACCACATTTATCTGTGGAGGAAAGGTACCCAGTCAGTAGATCTTTACTTCAGAGATGCAAGTTTAGTGGAGGGCTTGCACTACCCAACTTTTATACTATTACTGGGCAGCCAACTTTCAGAAATTGCCATTCTGGTTCCATGCTCCAGATACCCCATGGTGCCACCTAGAGGCACATTCTTGTATTTCTGCTTCTCTTCCTGCTTTACTCTGCTCTTCTCTCCCAGCATGCCCCTCTCGCTATACTGGCAATCCTGTAGTGCTTTCCACACTTAATATTTAGTACCAGTTTTGACGGCATTTTTAATTCTCTTCTGCATCTACTATGGGTCCTATTGATAACAATTACTTATTCCCTTCTTCCCTAATAGATAATGCTTTCTCTTACTGCACAAGGAAAGGTATTAAGTCCTTCCAAGACTTATATGTAAATTGAATATATTTTCTAGTTTTCCCAACCTGGCCTCTAAATACTCTTTGCCTCCATCTCACTTTTTTAGTTACCTTCAAATTAGGCATTGTGTCTCCTCCCAATTTTCTGGCTTCCCTGCTCCACCCCCTTGCCAACCCTGGGATGGTTTATTCTCTATTACCTTGCCAACCCTGGGATGGTTTATTCTCTATTACCTTGACAGAAAACAGTCATTTCTCAGATCTACCTGTGTATTATGTCATTGGACAAACACTCCACCAAAAAAACTAAATCTGCTTGGTAACGGGAAATGGGTGTTGAATTTACACAGGAGTGGTGGGATGAGGCGATGGATAGAGGACGCTCCACTACATCTTGTGCTCATCTTGGTCTCATACAATTTAAAGGTTTTACGTAGAGTGCATTTTTCCAAATCCAGATTGTCTGAAATGTATCCAAATGTAAATGATGAGTGTGAGTGTGATAGATCTCATGTCTCACCAATGCTCTAAACTACAAAATTACTGGGATTCTATTTTACATTTTTTATCTGAGGTGTAAGGTTTGGTGTGAGGTGTGACCCAGGTGCGGTGCAGGATAGACAGTAGGCAGTAGGCAGAGATGGTGAAACAAGGATCTTTACTGGTGGTCCCAAAACCAGGATACAAAATAACAGACCAGGATACAAAATAACAGGCTAATTGGTCTCCAAAAAAGGCTGACAGCCTTTTGTGGAGGAAGGAAGGAAGGAAGGAAGGAAGGAAGGAAGGAAGGAAGGAAGGAAGGAAGGAAGGAAGGAAGGAAGGAAGGAAGGAAGGAAGGAAGGAAGGAAGGAAGGAAGGAAGGAAGGAAGGAAGGAAGGAAGGAAGGAAGGAAGGAAGGAAGGAAGGAAGGAAGGAAGGAAGGAAGGAAGGAAGGAAGGGACTGGGTGGGATTATGGAAAAATCTTTGTACTTACATTGATGTACATTTTGTAAAACTTGAATGAAATATATACACACACAAAATAACAAAAATAAAAGTTACAGAGTTTAATAGCTGTGATAGGAGAAAACTGAGGATGGATCAACATTGTAGTTACTCCACAATAATAACCTAATTGACAGAGTGAAAAGAAGGAAGCTTGTACAGAAAATATATTCCAAAACATGCATCCTGTTTACAACAAGGCACTAAAATAATACTGCAAAAAAATGTGGCAAAGCAATTAACTTTTTGTCCTGAATACAAAGTTTTATGTTTGGGGCAAATCCAATACAGCACATTACTGAGTACCACTCTTTATATTTTCAAGCATAGTGGTGGCTGCATCATGTTATGGGTATGCTTGTAATCATTAAGGACTGGGGAGTTTTTCAGGATAAAACATTTACGGAATGGATCTAAGTACAGGCAAAATCCTAGAGGAAAACCTGGTTCAGTCTGATGAATTCACCTTTCAGCAGGACAATAAGTTGCTTACCAAGAATACAATGAATGTTCCTGAGTGGCCAATTTCCAGTTTTGCTGAAAATCTATTGCAAAACCTGAAAGTGGTGACAGAGCTTGAAGAATGTCGAAAATAATAATGGGCAAATGTTGCACAATCAAGGTGCGGAAAGCTCTTAGAGAGTTTCCCAGAAAGACTCACAGTTGTAATCACTGCCAAAGGTGATTCTGACATGTATTGACTCAGGGGGTTGAATACTTATCTAATCAAGATAATAGTGTTTTATAAATGATTTACAAATGTTAGAATCTTTCTTCCACTTTGACATTATGAAGAAAAAAAAATGTATGCACTCACTAACTGTAAGTCGCTCTGGATAAGAGCGTCTGCTAAATGACTAAAATGTAAAATGTAAATTATAAGTATTTTGTGTAGATCACTGACAAAAAATTACTATTAAATCAATTTTATTCCCACTTTGTAAAACAACAAAATGTGGAAAAGGTCGAGTGATCTGAATACTTTCTGAAGGCACTATCTGAAGAATGTACGTTTTATTGTAAATTGTATATTTTGTAATACCTCACTATTGTTTACAGGTAATGTAGTACTAGGCCTTTCTTCAGTGAAGATTTTAAGTTTATTTTAATGTAAATAGTTAATAGGTACATGTTTATTATTTGTGTCTTTCCAGAGGCTTTCTCGATTGTCTTGTTAAAAGTGATCAGGAAAAACAGTTCCAGTTAATTTAATATTGGCTTAAATTGGTTTCTGGTTTTTCGCTTCCCTCTGGAAAATCAGCTGTTAATATTCAATAAATACTAATAACTACATTATTTCTGTTGCCATTTGTGATTATTGTGTACTTTTGCTTTACTTTTATTGCTGTGTTTTGCTGTAATATAATGTTGTATGATCACCTTCTGGTATAAAAACCATGGAAATTAAAAACAAAAAATTAAATTTTAAGTGAGAGGTAGGCATTGGTCTGAAGCCGAAAAGAAAGGAAATTCACAAGCACCACAATGCGGACTTCACCCATGCTCTACCAAGGTTTTCCAACACACAACTTTGACCTACTACAGTAGCTATGATGGTCTATTGTACTTCCAACAATGTGTAGGCACGTTAATTAGGATTCAAACTTTCTCAAACAGCATAATTCATCATTTTCAGGGGGATAATGGACTTTACAGTGTCCTGCTATTAAAATATAAACACAACATGCATCAATTTCAACAATTTACAGCTCATAGGAGGAAATCAGTCAATTGAAATGTATTCATTAGTCCCTAATCTATGGATTTCACATGACTGGGCAGGGGAGTAGCCATGGGTGGGCCTGGGAGGGCATAGGCCCACCCACTGGGGAGCCAGGCCCAGCCAATCCGAATTAGATTTTCCCCACAAAAGGGCTTTATTACAGACAGAAATACTCCTGTGTTTCATACAGCTGTCCGGGTGGCTGGTCTCAGATGATCCCGCAGGAGCTTTTTTGCGTATGGAACATTACTGGGACCTTTTATTTCAGCTCATGAAACACAGGACAAACACTTTACATGTTGTGTTTATATTTTTGTTCAGTATATATGTATATATACAGTACCGGTCAAAAGTTTGGACACACCTACTCATTCCAGGGTTTTTCTTTATTTTTACTGTTTTCTACATTGTAGAAAAATAGTGAAGACATCAAAACTATGAAATAACACATATGGAATCATGTAGTAACCAAAAAGGTGTTAAACAAATGAAAATATATTTTATATTTGAGATTCTTCAAAGAAGCCACCCTTTGCCTTGATGACAGCTTTGCACACTCTTGACATTCTCTCAACCAGCTTCATTAGGTAGGTTTAACACTTTGGTTACAACATGATTCCATATGTGTTATTTCATAGTTTTGATGTCTTCACTATTATTCTACAATGTAGAAAATAGTAAAAATAAAGAAGAACCATTGAGGGAGTAGGTGTTCTAAAAATGTTGACCGGTAGTGTATATAAAAATCCAGAGGGGTCCTAAAATTCAAAATCAAAGCTAAATTATCCTTGGTATGACCATCTTAAAACAATACCATATGTTAGCTTAGAAGCAAAGCTTGCATTCATATAACAAAAAAATACTTGAAAAGTTAGTGGAATGGTTCATGTCTTATTGTGGGGTGGGAAGAATGCAATGCATTACTTTGTATGCGGTACAAATCACAGTATCTCCTCTAAGAGTATGAATTAGGCTGTTTAAGAAGGTTTGAAGTGCCAGTGTCACGTTCAATTCGGAAGTGGCCCGATGAAGTGGATGCTAAACTACAGGACTGTTTTGCTAGCACAGACTGGAATATGTTCCGGGATTCATCCGATGGCATTGAGGAGTTTACCACATCAGTCACCGGCTTCATTAATAAGTGCATCGACGACATTGACCCAACAGTGACCATACGTACATATCCCAACCAGAAGCTATGGATTACAGGCAACATCCGCACTGAGCTAATGGCTAGAGCTGCCACTTCCAAGGAGCGGGATATTAACCCGGGCACTTATAAGAAATCCCGCGCTAGATGCCTTCTATGCTCACTTCGAGGCAAGCAACACTAAACCATGCGTGAGATCACCAGCTGTTCTGGACGACTGTGTGATCATGCTCTCCATAGCCGATATGAGTAAGACGTTTTAACAGGTTAACATTCACAAGGCCGCAGGGCCAGACGGAATACCAGGACGCGTAGTCTGAGCATGCGCTGACCAACTGGCAAGTGTCTTCACTGACATATTCAACCTCTCCCTGACCCAGTCTGTAATACCTATGTTTCAAGCAGACCACCAAAGTCCCTGTGCCCAAAAACGCCAACGTAACCTGTCTAAATGACTATCGCCCCATAGCACTCACATCTGTAGCCATGAAGTGCTTTGAAAGGCTGGTCATGGCTCACATCAACACCATCATCCCAGACACCCTGGACCCACTCTAATTCACATACCATATACTGCATTGACCCGTTTTTTGCACCAACTCTCTTGCACTGACTCTATGCACACACACTGGACTCATTTCTTTTTCGGCTTTAGACCAATGACTACTTCTCACTTAAAATGTAACGTTTTGTTTTTAATTATATTAAGTGCCTGAAATCAGTTGCCTGGATATAGTACAAAATGATGACAAACAATCCATCAAACTGGCACAGAGGTTTAGCTATTGCAAACCTAATAGTATAGGAACTAGCTAGCCAACTACTATCTAGTACCAACCTAGGTACAGTCATTGGTACAAACACTGACTGTAGCTAACGAGGACAAAAGCAAATCTAGTTTACCAATTTAGCCGTTAAGAGTGTTCTGGAAATGTAAGTATTACAGATATATTGCCAACCACAAACTTAGACTGGATCAATTAAAATAGTGAAACTTTACTGTATGCGAAAACAGGCTTCTTGCCACTGAAAATTACACCTGCCCGATTTCCCGCCGTAATCTTTTTTCCTCCAGAAGCCGTGCTCTAAATCAAGTATGGCAATATTTATTTATTTTATTGCACAAAACACAGTATACATACAGGAAGTATACAAACAAACAATAACAACATATACCCTATACTGTGCCTTTGTAAAGTATTCAGACCCCTTGACTTTTTCCACATTTTGTTACGTTACAGCCTTATTCTAAAATTATTAAAAATAAAAAACAGAAATACCTTATTTACATAAGTATTCAGACACTACTATGTAACTCGAAATTGAGCTCCGGTGCATCCTGTTTCCATTGATCATCCATGAGATGTTTCTTGATTGGAGTCAATTGATTGGACATGATTTGGAAAGGCTCACACCAGGCTCACACCAACACTTCTGCAGCATTGAAGGTCCCCAAGAACACAGTGGCCTCCATCATTCTTAAATGGAAGAAGTTTGGAACCACCAAGACTCTTCCTAGAGCTGGCCGCCCGGCCAAACTGAGCAATCGGGGGAGAAGGACCTTCGTCAGGGAGGTGACCAAGAACCTGATGGTCACTCTAACAGAGCTCTACAGTTCCTCTGTGGAGATAAGAGAACCTTCCAGAAGGACAACCATCTCTGCTGCACTCCACCAATCAGGCCTTTATGATAGAGTGGCCAGACGGAAGGCACTCCTCAGTAAAAGGCACATGACAGCCAGCTTGGCGTTTGCCAGAAGACACCTAAAAGACTCTCAGACCATGAGAAACAAGATTCTCTGGTCTGATGAAACCAAGATTGAACTCTTTGGCCTGAATGCCAAACGTCACGTCTCGAGGAAACCTGGCACCATCCCTACAGTGAGCATGGCGGTGGCAGCATCATGCTGTGGGGATGTTTTTCAGCAGCAGGGACTGGGAGACTAGTCAGGATCGAGGGAAAGATGAATGGAGCAAAGGACAGAGAGATCCTTGATGAAAACCTGCTCCAGAGCTCTCAGGACCTCAGACTGGGGCGAAGGTTCACCTTCCAACAGGACAACAACCCTAAGCACACAGCCAAGACAACGCAGGAGTGGCTTCGGGACAAGTCTCTGAATGTCCTTGAGTGGCCCAGCCAGAGCCTGGACTTGAACCCGATCTAACATCTCTGGAGAGACCTGCAAATAGCTGTGCAGCGACGCTCCCCATCCAACCTGACAGAGCTTGAGAGGATCTGCAGAGAGGAATAAGAGAAACTCCCCAAATACAGGTGTGCCAATCTTGTAGCGTCATACCCAAGAAGACTTGAGGCTGTAATCGCTGCCAAAGGTGCTTCAACAAAGGACTGAGTAAAGGGTCTTAATACTTATGTAAATGTGCTAATTCTGTTTTTTATTTTGAATAGATTTGCAAAACAATTCTAAAAAACAGTTTTTGCTTTGTCATTATGGGGTATTGTGTGTAGATTGATAAGGGGAAAAAACAATTTAATCAATTTTAGAATAAGGTTGTAACGTAACAAAATGTGGAAAAAGTCAAGGGGTCTGAATACTTTCCAAATGGACTGTATGCTAGTCTAGGGGGTACAACAATCTACAGTTTATACAAAGGCCTTAATAATACACACATATTGACTGTCTTTACAGCTTTCTTATTCAAATAATGTAGAATGATCTTAACTCCTTATAGAAAACAAGGAAGAGTGGCTTTTTATTAGTGAATTTACATTTATGAATACGTCATTTTTCCATTAGCACAATTACATTTAAGAGGTAAAAATGTTTTTCTTTAACCTTATTAAAACCGAGTAGTACATTCTCCCATAATAAACTAAAGTAATCAAGAATATTATCAATTATAAATATACAAATATCTTGCCATAATCTCTTTACATGTAGACAAAATAAATAAATGCAAAACTGTTTCTGGATGCTCATCACAAAAGGTACAGTTAATGTTCATGTATTTTTTTCGTTTCTTCTGGTAATGATTCGCAGGGTAATACTTCTGGATCATTCTGAGAGATCTCTTTGACCTTGTTAACAAGCAGGTATTGTGTGGTAATAACCTAACCTTTTTCCAACAGACATTGTTGAGAAATATTTTCCAGTAAGTTGTGACATAAGGAATAGATACAACATCCCTTTGAAATAAAGCATGTATAGATCTATTATTGTTCTGAGGGCGCAAGGAGAAACACATTTTCCCTACTGGAGAGTCAACAGGACTAAGCGAGGGTATCTCAAGAAGGTGAGGTCTAGTTACACCTCTAAACAGCATGAGCACTCCAGATGGAATAGCATCAAAGACTGGCGAATTCTCTAGGTGTAACAGAGATATTGTAAAGCGATAAAATGTATTCATAATTGAGTAACAACCCTTCTGCATGTAATAAGTTGACTCACCAGTAGGATATGATTATCAAACCAGTTCTTAAAAACAAAGATTAGTTTCTATACAAAATATCCTTATTGACCATTGCGTGGTCATTGTTCAGTGAAATTATATTAGTAATTATGTATGGTATTGTTTCTGTTACATTTGTCACACAAATACATTTAGTCCCCACTGTGTTTACACAAGAACACTAATATTTCAAAGTGACTCTGATTTGTATAAGTGGACAGACAATAAATACAGTACCTTACCTGAAGTTGTTGTAGCATACTTTTGTTTACTAAATCATTTGAGTTTAATTAATTACAGATGGTAGTCCAGGCATTGTTTTTCTTGTTTTCTGTTGATGAATCATGCTGTTTGTTCTCGATAATTGGGAAGTTTGACACAATTCGCTTCAAGATGGTTTTTTCAAAGTCACTGAAATTCTTTGAACATTGTTTGGTTTAGCTGACTTGCTCCAATTCCACACAATGCTCATGTATTACTGTCCCATCCCTGTTTTTTTAAGCATCCTCAGGTCAGCACCAAGTGCACATCGTTAATATAATCAGGCTTCACAAAGATGAACTGGTTAGTCCTTACTTACCTTAGTCTGGGACTCCCTACTCTACAACTAATTAATCTGAAGTTAAGCAACGTCTCAGAAAGCCATTGAAGTAGAATTAGCCTAGTCCTTACTTAAATAAACTCTGTCCGTGAAACCGCCCTTTAGTTTATGGTTGACGCAGCTTGTTGGCCATTAGCCAATCAACCTTTCTCAACAAGTACAAAGCATGTGAATGCATCCAACTGGTATTTGGGTAGTTGACAAAAGTGGAAAAAATATATACAGTGGGGAGAACAAGTATTTGATACACTGCCGATTTTGCAGGTTTTCCTACTTACAAAGCATGTAGAGGTCTGTCATTTTTATCATAGGTAAACTTCAACTGTGAGAGACGGAATCTAAAACAAAAATCCAGAAAATCACATTGTATGATTTTTAAGTAATTCATTTGCATTTTATTGCATGACATAAGTATTGGATACATCAGAAAAGCAGAACTTAATATTTGGTACAGAAACCTTTGTTTGCAATTACAGAGATCATATGTTTCCTGTAGGTCTTGACCAGGTTTGCACACACTTCAGCAGGGATTTTGGCCCACTCCTCCATACAGACCTTCTCCCGATCCTTCAGGTTTCGGGGCTGTCGCTGGGCAATACGGACTTTCAGCTCCCTCCAAAGATTTTCTATTGGGTTCAGGTCTGGAGACTGGCTAGGCCACTCCAGGACCTTGAGATGCTTCTTATGGAACCAATCCTTAGTTGCCCTGGCTGTGTGTTTCGGGTCGTTGCCATGCTGGAAGACCCAGCCACGACCCATCTTCAATGCTCTTACTGAGGGAAGGAGGTTGTTGGCCAAGATCTCGCGATACATGGCCCCATCCATCCTCCCCTCAATACTGTGCAGTCGTCCTGTCCCCTTTGCAGAAAAGCATCCCCAAAGAATGATGTTTCCACCTCCATGCTTCACGGTTGGGATGGTGTTCTTGGCGTTGTACTCATCCTTCTTCTTCCTCCAAACACGGCCAGTGGAGTTTAGACCAAAAAGCTCTATTTTTGTCTCATCAGACCACTTGACTTTCTCCCATTCCTCCTCTGGATCATCCAGATGGTCATTGGCAAACTTCAGACGGGCCTGGACATGCGCTGGCTTGAGCAGGGGGACCTTGCGTGCGCTGCAGGATTTTAATCCATGACGGCGTAGTGTGTTACTAATGGTTTTCTTTGAGACTGTGGTCCCAGCTCTCTTCAGGTCATTGACCAGGTCCTGCCGTGTAGTTCTGGGCTGATCCCTCACCTTCCTCATGATCATTGATGCCCCACGAGGTGAGATCTTGCATGGAGCCCCCAGACCGAGGGTGATTGACCGTCATCTTGAACTTCTTCCATTTTCTAATAATTGCGCCAACAGTTGTTGCCTTCTCACCAAGCTGCTTGCCTATTGTCCTGTAGCCCATCCCAGCCTTGTGCAGGTCTACAATGTTATCCCTGATGTCCTTACACAGCTCTCTGGTCTTGGCCATTGTGGAGAGGTTGGAGTCTGTTTGATTGAGTGTGTGGACAGGTGTCTTTTATACAGGTAACGAGTTCAAACAGGTGCAGTTAATACAGGTAATGAGTGGAGAACAGGAGGGCTTCTTAAAGAAAAACTAACAGGTCTGTGAGAGCCGGAATTCTTACTGGTTGGTAGGTGACCAAATACTTATGTCATGCAATAAAATGCAAATTAATTACTTAAAAATCATACAAATTTGATTTTCTGGATTTTTGTTTTAGATTCCGTCTCTCACAGTTGAAGTGTACCTATAATAAAAATTACAGACCTCTACATGCTTTGTAAGTAGGAAAACCTGCAAAATCGGCAGTGTATCAAATACTTGTTCTCCCCACTGTATATTCTGAAAGTGAAGTAAAAAATAAACATTATTGTTGCAATAAATTATGTCTAAACAACTCAAAATGCTATGAGGCCACTGTTGATTTTAAATGTATATCCTGTTTAATGAACCATTTCATGCATTGGTGCTTTGAATTTTTGTTCTGGTGTGACATCATTATAAATGCTAATATACAGGTTTAATGATTCCCAAATAGACAAGAATGGGATTTTTACTAATTATTAGTTACTTCTGTATTTAAATCAGTCATCCTATTCTGGAATTTCAATTGAAAAACACAATTACCTTGTATGTTGACATTAACCAAGTGTCTCCCCATTACATTTTGAGTAACCTAGATAAAAATAAATACATTTACTTTTGATCATGATCATATTATGATCATTTTACCTGCCTCATGCTTAACAATTATTTTTTACATTATTACCAGGATGGCACTTTTTTTTCCTTTCATTTATTAATGAGACTTTCAAAAGTTTCTAACAACTGTAAAATGCAACTTAAAAATGTTGCATTTTAAATGTACCCCCTTTTTCGATCTCTTCTCATCGCTGCAACTCCCCATCGGACTCGGGAGGCTTCGGTCGAGGCATGCGTCCTCTGAAACATGACACAATTTACCTGACGACCGAGGTCAGCCTGCAGGCGCCCGGCCCGTCACAAGGAGCCGCTAGAGCGCGATGAGCCAAGTAAAGCCCCACCGTCCAAACCCTCCCCTAACGATGCTGGGCCAATTGTGTGCCACCCTATGGGACTCCCGATTACGGCCAGTTGTGATACAGCCCGGGATCGAACTCGGGTCTGTAGTGACGCCTCTAGCACTGTGATGCAGTGCCTTAGACCGCAGCGCCACTCGGGAGGTCGTCAAATGAAAGTTCTAAACAACAGCAATGGATCCTCGTAAAATACAGGGCCTACAGAGAGTCCTGTTTTGTTATTTTGCTATACCTCCACGAGTCGGCAGTGGGTAATTTGCGTGCCTGCTGCCTTAATCCTTGGGTATGGTAGCTGTTTCTTAGGCTCCCATTCCGGGATCGAACCCAGAATCCCCATTAAAGGTGCTAGCTGGCTTAATCTTTGAGACAAGCATATGCTACTATGAGGCTCAACCAGTTATCCCCCAACAACATTGCGGTTAACTTGGGCGCACAACGAGGCACAGGGGCACAGTCCTCTAGTGATGGAGGAGACCAGTGCCCCCTGCGTTCACCCAGTGGGAAGCCCCGACCTACCTACAGCTGAAGCTGCGGGAGGTAAGATGCCCTTCAAGAGGTGTCCTGTTGCAGAGTTGGTAAAGTAGTATACCACACTATGGAGCCAACAACAGGGTTGGAGAAACACAACGTGTCTCTGACACCAGCTCAGGGTGGCTCCTGCCCCAGGAATCGCTGCCTGGGCGTGCCATGCTCCGCAAAGGAATACCATTGGAGGACCACTGAGATAAACGGATCGACTGGGTCTGAGGTCGGCCATGGTATATTGAAGGCAGGGCAAACAGTCTCCGTGCAGGGAGTGAGAACCAGGTGTGGGAGAATGAGTATGTAGAACTTGCACTCAGAACCACCTAAAAGGATCAAAATTGCAAAAGGATACAAATAGGTACCGGTATCATACAAATAAGTGTTATTTGATGTTAAATAAGCCTTAAAAGGTCATTATAGAAGTGTATTAGTGGGTTATGTCCCCCGGAGTGACAGCTACAGTATTTCCTCTGGTGTGACACTATCTTTATGTCACACCAAGGGAAAAAGGCTGTCACATCATAGGACATCTCAGGCTGTATGTTCCTTTTTGGACATTATTGTTTACAGTAAACCTTTCATTTGATTTCATCACAACATGTTTTTCATTGCTTTTTATACTTCAATTATATTTTATTTTCATGATTTTCATATTTGATGTCACATATGGTGTCGCACCAAAGGACTAAGAAACAGACTCCTTTTATGGCACTGGCAGAAAAGTGTAATATTTTTTATCAATATTTCTTATAAAGCTTACAGTCTGTTTAGACCATGTGCTCCAGCAATGTCTTTTGTACTTCCTCATTGCAAGAGGACCATCCCCTGTGCAATGGTGCCCGAATTCATACCCGTTTTTTAATCACAGTATCGTGTCACACCAAGTGGACATTGGTTTTGGTGACTAAATGTAATCAATGAGAACTATTTGGAAATATCATGAATTGACTTGGGGACTTTTGTTTCTTGAAATAGACTTCTGTTATGATTAAAAGACGCAAAGAGCAGAATTTAATGAATTTTTTCATTAATTTACTTAAGTTCAAAGTTCCACAACCTTACCTGTGACAGTTATACCATTAGACTATCACGTTTGGTTCAACATTTTAAGAATGTACATTTTTCATTGCATGAGTTTACTTGTGATCCATGTAAAGAAAAAAAATAAAGAAAAATAACTTGTAATAATATGCCAACATGTTAACCAATTTAAAAAAGGGGGCATCACGTCAACTACCCATTTACGACTTCACAACTGGTAATTACCACCTTCCGACTTGGTTATGAACGCAGCATTTAAACGCCTGCATATGTTATAACAATCTGGTGCCCGACAGCCCAGTTGGTGAAGTAGTACGCAACCATTGCTTGATGCATGCAACGTCTGAGCAGGGGAACGCGACAAAGAGTTTCTAGTTTAATGGCTGTAGGGTAAGCTATGGCCAATAAAATGTACACCCATCTAGACAATTATCCTGGGCATATATTCAATATGCTACATCAATTCAATCCATACAGCAAACAATATGTTGTTTTGTTGATCAATAGAGGGTGCTATTTCATAGGGCCTAACAAAGGTCTCCATCACTCCATGAGAGCTGAAAAACAATAATTGGCAACAACCTTTAATTAATATTCCTCACATACTGTAGGCAAATCATTTTGAAATCTGTCTTTGAAATTGGTAGGCCACTACAGCAATGCAATTTTGATTTCTTACTAAGACTGACTTTGCTGATAACTTTGTTGAGGAAAAATGTACTTACTATGACTGATATGTGGTTGTCTCACCTTCTAGATATCTTAAGATGAATGCACTAAATGTAAGTCGCTCTTGAGTGTTTGTTAATGACTTAAATGTAAATTAATGGACCAACTCAGATTAAATTCCTCAGCTGCATCAGTAATGTCGCATCACGTTAACAGTAACATGAGGTTAATCCTGTGGTGATGTGGTTAACTATTTTGGGACAGCTTATCCAATATCAAAATGATGATAAATAGATTTTTAACTTTTTCATTACTAAACCCCATACCACTGTGTGTGTGTGTGCGCGCGCGCGCGTGTGTGTGTGCGTGCGTGCGTGCGTGTGTGTGCGTGCCCTGTTCCTCTCAGACAGGTTCCTCTCAGACAGGCAGAAACAGCATTATAAACAGTGATGGGATTATAGGTCCTTTTGAAGCTGGAACACTGGTCTTTTTGTGCCTTTTTATGTGGGAGTTCAGTTATATTGTCCTTCGATACTCAAAGACAATCTTTAATAGAGTCAATAGGACATTTTGGGAAACTTCAACACATTTTCTATGAAGGTAAGAGTAAATATTGCCCCTATATCTACATTTAACCAATAGATGATATACGTGTATTATGCAGCTTAGTTCATTTTAACTATCAGCCATTCTGCATCTATCCATGTTTACAGCATGTAGGCCTATACCCAGGGTTGCAAAGCTACCGGTAATTTACCAAAGTTAGCGGAATCTTCTGCAATTTTGGCAATTAACAGGTAATCTATGGCAATCTATAGTAATTTATAGTTGAATAACTTATAAAAAATGTATTCATATTAATTTGTTATATGTGTGTCCATATTGTCCATGTGTTTCTAGTGGATAGACCATATGGTTCAAGAGAAAATAGCCTAATTAATGAAAAAAGTTTATAATCAGCAATGTCATTATTTTGAATTAAGTCTGCAACTCTTCCAACTATTGATTTTTTTCACAACTGCCAAAAGTTTGGCGCCAAAACATTGAGAACAAAGACATATTGACATAGTAAAATAAATAAGTGTATAAAAAATATATATCAATTATATTTCGGCCTGAAACGTTCATAGTGGTCCTCTGTAGCTCAATTGGTAGAGCATGGCGCTTGTAACGCCAGGGTAGTGGGTTCGATCCCCGGGACCACCCATACGTAAAAATGTATGCGCACATGACTGTAAATCGCTTTGGATAAAAGCGTCTGCTAAATGGCATATTATTATATTAAACACCAATGGTATTCACTATGTTGAGGGTTTATATTTAGGATGTTTTACAGCTTCATCATTCTATTTTGTAGTTGAAAATCATCTTATTTGATTATTTTATACATTTGACATTTGATAAGGCCACACAGCGGGCCAGAGATAATTACAGACACCTGTGATAATCTGAAGTACCCGAAAGGGCCAATAGATGTCTTGTGATAAATTACATAAAGTCCTTGAAAGTTACCAAAATTCGGGCAGTTTACTGGTTCCCTTTACAATCCTACCTATACAACCATTACACATTATACATATTCCCATGGCCCAGAGATCTAATATACAGTATGTTAAGTAGCCTTAATTTATGTTATGATACTCTTTGTCTAATTTTGTGGAAATTGATTTCCTGGAGCAGCACTGTCTGTGACAGAGGTGTTCCTCCAGTAATCAAAGCCATTGATTAGGCTAAACCAGATGGGCCCCATAATAACCTGGACTCAAATTATCTGAACTCTGTTGTTGATAACAGATTTTCCCAGCACATTCTGTACCTTTCATCTTTTCTTTGTCATCTTAAATTATTTTGATTCATTACAGCTACATATGCGACCCATATAGGCACAGATTTTGTATTCTAATCTAATCCATTGAAAATAATTAGATGAAAGGGTGCAAGCAAGATTGCATACACATTATGATTTGTTATGAATTCTCACAAAATCAGGGCCCAACCATATAAGGTTCAAGTAATAAATCCTTAAAATAAAACGTTCGGCAATGAAATATCTCTCAATCCTCAATGCTGAAAGGAGAAAGTTGTAGGGCCAAATTAGTTATGTTTTCTGGCAAAGACAAAATTGTTTTAGCTTGGATGGTGTGCAGTTACATTAGATTAGCATAATGTGCAACCTGCTGCACTACAGCACACACCAGTCTTGATAGCCCTGTTTGCGCCTTTGAAGTGGATCAAAGCCCCACAACAGGATGTTGGGATTTAATAGACAGCCCTAATTCATCAGCGAAGATTTGGCAGTTCAAAGACGGAAATTAGTGCACCTGACATGTTATATACGGGTACCGACTCCACTACAGATAACACAGGAGTTTAGTTTATGTCAAGCTTTTCGGAGATGAGTTGATGAAAAATGAAAACCCTTTTTGATTAGGCTACCACTATCTGACCTACAAAAAGGTCCCAATTGAATTGGATTATATCCTACACCAGATTTAGGCCTATATCAGTTGCATAGGGAGAGAGATAGAGATAGAAAGAGAGAGAGAGAGAGAGAGAGAGAGAGAGAGAGAGAGAGAGAGAGAGAGAGAGAGAGAGAGAGAGAGAGAGAGAGATATTTGCTCTGTCAATGTATTGCGACTGCTCAAGGGTGTTTTATGGGTAGCTATTTGGTCAATATTGTCATTCAGAACCACTAGAAGACTGTTGGAACTGGACGAGATAAAGACACCTGAAGCCACACACTCGTGATGAGAGCAGCAGCGGTTTCCTCCCCACCTAATAGAGACTGTCATGAGAGCGCATCTGAGCAGTGGGAGGTTGATCCTCAACCGTTACCATCCACTGTCGTCGATGACACCCTGTTTTTTAATCCCCCAATTTTAACCCGATGTATGACTCTGCCGGATGCTTTGTACAGACGACGACAGAATCCGAGAGGAGAGTGGTATGATAACACGGTGTACAGCGACGCCGACCATCACGACCAACAAATCGTCTCGATGAATACATATGAGGACCACAACGGTGCCTATCAGTCTCAAGTAAAAGAAATCCCTAGGAATTCAGATGTCGGGCTGCAAGATTTCGACAGTCAGTGGGATCATTCTGAGTACGATCACAGCAACTCACCTCAGAAAACGTAAGTGCGACACTTGTTGGGCGATACCGTAAATAACCACCATAATAATATCAGGAAATGTTATCCTATTAGCGAGAGTAGCGCCTATAAGGGAGAGTGGGGTATGTTGAGCCAGTTTTTACATTCAGCATCACTACATCAAGGCAGTGGTGTAGTGGTGCCTGGTGAAGTGGGTGTACTCTAATTTTGCCAAACATCTCCCAAACGGCCCGCCCAGCAAAGGAAAGGCACCCTTTGTGAAAGATGATATGAGAAACAGTGACATACACCCTGAATTACCTAAATTGATCAATCCCATATTTGTCTTTCACAGTCAGGCCAACCCAAGCTGTACTGTGCAAGTAGGCTAATAGTAGGCCTACCACTGAATGATAAATGAGGCTGTCAACTGAGTCAGAAATTCACAGGTTTCAGATTTTTCTTTATTATTCAGGTTTTTGCTCTTAATGTCACACTTTTTGAATATAATTACTTTTTTTCTCCATAACAATGCTTAAACCACAATGCTTCCTCAGTGCACAATGCTTCCTCATTGCTTCCTCAGGAAACCACTTTTGATGTCTGGAAAAATCGAAGACATTTAGATTTTTGAGTGCAGTTACCCTTTAATTCAAGTGCACATGCACCTAGTACTGTTGTCTGGTTAGCAGTGTTTCTGTAGCACATGAGATGGAGTTTGCAAAACAAATGGCCACTGGATTGATGCAAGTAATCATGATATCATTTTGCCAGGTAGGCATGGGCTATTATTAGCATGGCAATATTTTTCCCGTTCCCTAATTGTTTGAAACCTGGACGTTTTACTTCATATTATGAGGCATGTCCTATCTTGCTTCAAAGTAGCCTATAGCCAAAATCCCACCATAGAAATGTGTTGGCAATTATTTTATAAAGGCTTCCTCAATGGCCTATACATTCTCCTGTTCTATTGGTTTTCTTTCAACTTTCATCTCTTTAGATCTTCCCACCTTCAACATTTCTAACGGATGTTTCCATCTCTATCCACCATGAAACCACTTTCATGTGCAGTGCGCATTTAATATTTTTTCCCCCCGCAAATTGCATTTTGGAACATTCGCACATAGGCCAACCGCCATGTGCACATTGTTGCGCCTAAAATGTGATGAAATTATAGTTTATCAACATTTTAAGCTAAACATTCTGATCTGTTCCATCAGCCTTATTAATTGATATGGCGTATACCTCCACTACACTACTTTGATACGCATCAATGGGGATTATTAAGAAATGATTATGCCCACTGAAAAATGAGTGGGTATACCTGCGTATACCCTCCACTACACCACAGCGTCAAGGGAAGTATACTATTCTTTCTAACAAAGATATCTACACATATTACAGGATGTTGTGTATCCCTGGAAATAATCATAATTAATGTAAACATAACAGTTTTGAAAACATAGCTTGTCCAAAAAAAGTAGTCTCTTGGCACAATTTACCCTGAGTCAGGGATTCTTGAAAGATGGGACAATCTCAACTTTTTTATATACAAATATTTTTCTCAATATTAACAACATTTAAAATATATATTTTCATAGACCAAAGTATCAGCTATCTTAACTGGATTTATGTAAACTCCGTCAGACACCTTAAAAAGTGTATTGAGAAATATTTTTAAAGTCAGACAGGGCTATTGCAAGAAACTACATTATTCATTATTGCCAGTTTTTTGAATTTTAAACACTTTTTTGGAGAGTTTGAAATTTACAAGGGCATGCTCCATACAAGGGCATTTACGGGCATAGAACCGCCATCTTGTCTATTTCAAATCTTCTCTCATTAATTGAGAAAGGTGGGTGTCCACCACAAAGTGCCAAATGTCATGATGACACTCACTTGTCTCGATCAATGAGAAGATTTGAAATAGACAAAATGGTGGCGTACACATTGTTGTATTACTTCATGGAGCCAAACATATATTTAATAACAGAGCATTTTCTAAATTCAAATGAACCCCCTGCAATTAGACATTGAAGTTTAGAAGATGTGTTGTCTTCCAAGTCGGGAATTGAGGAAGTATGTAAATTCTCTGTGCTATGCTTTACACTACCTACTGTGTAACGGCTGTATGGAAGCATTTACATATTACTGCTGTTTCAAAGTGTAGCTACCCCTATACTTCAGGTTGGCTCATTGGAGAAGTCACGTTGATTTTTGCTCGACATTTTGATATAGGTCAAATCAAAGGAACAAGCTTGCCTTTTATAACGTGCAAAATGTACATGTATTTTTGGAATAATTTGTCTTGGTTGTTTTAGCTACATGGCAGGCTACCGGCCTTCTTGATATTCTCATTATTGATAAAAGGCACAATCTGGGATATTTCCCTCATAAGTTTGGTACAACTGTCTTCCTACACCTGTCTTACTACATTATTTATGAGATACTATTATTGGTAGGCCTGTTTATGGTATATGATATTCCTAGTATTTATAACACTCCCATTTGGAGTATTTGAAAACAAACATAATATAACCAAATGTGTGAAACTACTGTATCCTGTTGAGCTCATGGACTCAGTCCTTGCATCCATAGCCCCATTTATGAATTTTAGAGTGGTAACATTTCCCCAGGCCCATCATTCCGCTTCATATACCAAGTAGCTGCAGTAGCTGTCATTGGACTGAAACAGATTCTACAGCATTCTGAATGTAGGCTACTTAAAGATCATCTTGAACCTGCATTTATTTACAGTTGAAGTCGGAAGTTTACATACAGTGGGGGAAAAAAGTATTTAGTCAGCCACCAATTGTGCAAATTCTCCCACTTAAAAAGATAAGAGAGGCCTGTAATTTTCAGCTATGACAGACAAAATGAGAATTTTTTTTCCAGAAAATCACATTGTAGGATTTTTAATGAATTTATTTGCAAATTATGGTGGAAAATAAGTATTTGGTCAATAACAAAAGTTTCTCAATATTTTGTTATATACCCTTTGTTGGCAATGACACAGGTCAAACGTTTTCTGTAAGTCTTCACAAGGTTTTCACACACTGTTGATGGTATTTTGGCCCATTCCTCCATGCAGATCTCCTCTAGAGCAGTGATGTTTTGGGGCTGTCGCTGGGCAACACAGACTTTCAACTCCCTCCAAAGATTTTCTATGGGGTTGAGATCTGGAGACTGGCTAGGCCACTCCAGGACCTTGAAATGCTTCTTACGAAGCAACTCCTTCGTTGCCCGGGCGGTGTGTTTGGGATCATTGTCATGCTGAAAGACCCAGCAATGTTTCATCTTCAATGCCCTTGCTGATGGAAGGAGGTTTTCACTCAAAATCTCACGATACATGGCCCCATTCATTCTTTCCTTTACACAGATCAGTCGTCCTGGTCCCTTTGCAGAAAAACAGCCCCAAAGCATGATGTTTCCACCCCCATGCTTCACAGTAGGTATGGTGTTCTTTGGATGCAACTCAGCATTCTTTGTCCTCCAAACACGACGAGTTGAGTTTTTACCAAAAAGTTCTATTTTGGTTTCATCTGACCATATGACATTCTCCCAATCCTCTTCTGGATCATCCAAATGCACTCTAGCAAACTTCAGACGGGCCTGGACATGTACTGGCTTAAGCAGGGGGACACGTCTTGTACTGCAGGATTTGAGTCCCTGGCGGCGTAGTGTGTTACTGATGGTAGGCTTTGTTACTTTGGTCCCAGCTCTCTGCAGGTCATTCACTAGGTCCCCCCGTGTGGTTCTGGGATTTTTGCTCACCGTTCTTGTGATCATTTTGAAGGGGTGAGATATTGCGTGGAGCCCCAGATCGAGGGAGATTATCAGTGGTCTTGTATGTCTTCCATTTCCTAATAATTGCTCCCACAGTTGATTTCTTCAAACCAAGCTGCTTACCTATTGCAGATTCAGTCTTCCCAGCCTGGTGCAGGTCTACAATTTTGTTTCTGGTGTCCTTTGACAGCTCTTTGGTCTTGGCCATAGTGGAGTTTGGAGTGTGACTGTTTGAGGTTGTGGACAGGTGTCTTTTATACTGATAACAAGTTCAAACAGGTGCCATTAATACAGGTAACGAGTGGAGGACAGAGGAGCCTCTTAAAGAAGAAGTTACAGGTCTGTGAGAGCCAGAAATCTTGCTTGTTTGTAGGTGACCAAATACTTATTTTCCACCATAATTTGCAAATAAATTCATAAAAAATCCTACAATGTGATTTTCTGGATTTTTTTCTCAATTTGTCTGTCATAGTTGACGTGTACCTATGATGAAAATTACAGGCCTCTCTCATCTTTTTAAGTGGGAGAACTTGCACAATTGGTGGCTGACTAAATACTTTTTTTCCCCCACTGTACACCTTAGCCAAATACATTTAAACTCAGTTTTTCACAATTCCTAACATTTAATCTTAGTAAAAATGCCCTGTCTTAGGTCAGTTAGGATCGCCACTTTATTTTAAGAATGTGAAATGTCAGAATAATAGTAGAGAGAATTATTTATTTCAGCTTTTATTTATTTCATCACATTCCCAGTGGGTCAGAAGTTTACATACACTCAATTAGTATTTGGTAGCATTGCATTTAAATTGTTTAACTTGGGTCAAACATTTTGGGTAGCCTTCCACAAGCTTCCCACAATAAATTGGGTGAATTTTGGCCCATTCCTCCTGACATAGCTGGTGTAACTGAATCAGGTTTGTAGGCCTCCTTGCTCGCACACACTTTTTCAGTTCTGCCACAAATGTTCTATAGGATTGAGGTCAGGGCTTTGTGATGGCCACTCCAATACCTTGACTTTGTTGTCCTTAAGCCCTTTTGCCACAACTTTGGAGGTATGCTTGGGGTCATTGTCCATTTGGACGACCCGTTTGCGACCAAGCTTTAACTTCCTGACTGATGTCTTGAGATGTTTCTTCAATATATCCACATAATTTTCCTTCCTCATGATGCCATCTATTTTGTGAAGTGCACCAGTCTATCCTGCAGCAAAGCACCCCCACAGCATGATGCTGCCACCCCCGTGCTTCACGGTTGGGATGGTGTTCTTCAGCTTGCAAGCACCCCCTTTTTCCTCCAAACATAACAATGGTCATTATGGCCAAACAGTTCTATTTTTGTTTCATCAGACCAGAGGACATTTCTCCAAAAAGTACGATCTTTGTCCCCATGTGCAGTTGCAAACCGTAGTCTGGCTTTTTTATGGCGGTTTTGGAGCAGTGGCTTCTTCCTTGCTGAGCGACCTTTCAGGTTATGTCGATATAGGACTTGTTTTACTGTGGATATAGATACTTTTGTACCTGTTTCCTCCAGCATCTTCAGAAGGTCCTTTGCTGTTGTTCTGGGATTGATTTGCACTTTTCGCACCAAAGTACGTTCATCTCTAGGAGACAGAACGCGTCTCCTTCCTGAGCGGTATGACGGCTGCGTGGTCCCATGGTGTTTATACTTGCGTACTATTGTTTGTACAGATGAACGTGATACCTTCAGACGTTTGGAAATTGCTCCCAAGGATGAACCAGACTTGTGGCGGTCTACAAATCTTTTCTGAGGTCTTGGCTGATTTCTTTTTGATTTTCCCATGATGTCAAGCAAAGAGGCACTGAGTTTGAAGGTAGGCCTTGAAATACATCCACAGGTACACCTCCAATTGACTCAAATGATGTCAATTAGCCTATCAGAAGCTTCTAAAGCCATGACATCATTTTCTGGAATTTTCCAAGCTGTTTAAAGGCACCGTCAACTTAGTGTATGTAAACTTCTGACCCACTGGAATTGTGATACAGTGAATTATAAGTGAAATAATCTGTCATGATCGTTGAACGGAGTAGACCAAGGCGCAGCGTGATGAACGAACATATTTTATTATCTTTAGTGATAACACAAACAAAACAATAAACGATGACGTGACGTCCTAGGTTAAACAACCAACACGGAACAAACCAAAAGGAACAAGATCCCACAAACACTATGGGAAAAACAGACTGTTTAAATATGGTTCCCAATCAGAGACAACCAGCAACAGCTGACACTCGTTGCCTCTGATTGGGAACCACTCCGGCCAACATAGAAATACAAGAACTAGACTGTGAACATAGAACAAAACACATAGAAACTACACACCCTGGCTCAACATATAGAGTCCCCAGAGCCAGGGTGTGACAGTACCCCCCCCCAAAGGCGCGGACTGCGACCGCGCCTCCACATAAACCAAACAGGGGAGGGCTGGGTGGGCATTCCTCCTCGGAGGCGGTTCCGGCTCCGGGCTTGCCCACCACCCTCCAATAATCCCCCCGTAGCACCCCTGGTCCGGTCTGGCCCCGCTGGCTGGAGCTGGAGCTGGACTGGACATCGTAGGAGCGGATTGCTTAAGCTCCGGTGTGGAGCAGCTGACCGGTACCTGACCAGGCACCGGTGACCCAGGCACGGGTTGTGCCGGACTGACGACGCGCACCCCTGGCTTGGGCGTGGAACAGGAACGGGCCGGACCGGGCTGACGATGCGCACCCCTGGCTTGGTGCGTGGAGCAGCAACGGGCCGGACCGGGCTGACGATGCGCACTTCCTGGCTTGGTGCGTGGAGCAGGAACGGGCCGGACCGGGCTGACGATGCGCACCCCTGGTTTGGTGCGTGGAGCCGAACGGGCCGTACCGGGCTGACGATGCGCACCCCTGGCTTGGTGCGTGGAGCAGGAACGGGCCTTACCGGGCTGACGACTCGCACCCCTGGCTTGGTGCGTGGAGCAGCAACGGGCCGGACCGGGCTGACGATGCGCACCCCTGGCTTGGTGCGTGGAGCAGGAACGGGCCGGACCGGGCTGACGATGCGCACCCCTGGCTTGGTGCATGGAGCCGGAACGGGCCGTACCGGGCTGACGATGCGCACCCCTGGCTTGGTGCGTGGAGCAGGAACGGGCCTTACCGGAGCTGGACGACTCGCACCCCTGGCTTGGTGCGAGTGGCAGGAACAGGCCGGGCCGGGCTGGCGACGCGCACCGTAGGCTTGGTGCGAGTGGCAGGAACAGGCCGGGCCGGGCTGGCGACGCGCACCGTAGGCTTGGTGCGAGTGGCAGGAACAGGCCGGGCCGGGCTGGCGACGCGCACCATTAGCTTGGTGCGGGGAGCAGGAACAGGCCGGACCGGGCTGGCGACGCGCACCATTAGCTTGGTGCGGGGAGCAGGAATAGGCCGGGCTGGGCTGGCGACGCGCACCGTAGGCTTGGTGCGAGTGGCAGGAACAGACCGGGCCGGGCTGGCGACGCGCACCGTAGGCTTGGTGCGAGGGGCAGGAACAGGCCGGGCCGGGCTGGCGACGCACACCGTAGGCTTGGTGCGAGGAGCAGGAATAGGCCGGGCCGGGCTGTGGAGACGGATAGGAGGCCTGGAGTGAAGAGCGGCCACCACCCGTCCTGGCTGAATGCCTACCTTCACACACTCTGTGTGAGGCATCAGCACAGGACGTACAGGGCTGTGTACCCGTACTGGCATAACAGCACGTGACACTGGCGCAGGATATCCGGGACCGAGGAGAGGCACTGGAGGCCACGAGCGCTGAGCCGGCACACTCCGTCCTGGCTGCATGCCCACCTTCGCACGACACGTGCTGGGTGCTCGCACAGGACGTACCGGACTATGCCGGACCACTCGTGGCACAGTCCGCAGCTCCGCATACCGCGGAACCTGCCCAGTCTCATGCTGCCATGCCTGAGTACAGGGAGTTGGCTCTGCTCTCCATCCAGGCTCCGCCAACCTGCCTTCTGGCCCCCCAAACCCGGTGGCCTCCTCTCCTAATCTCCCAATTCGCCCTGTGGCAGCCTCCTGCTGCCCAGTCGCCCATGCCGTGTGCCCCCCCCTAAAAACTTTTTGGGGTTGCCTCTCGTCCGTCCGACGACGACACTGTTGACGCCGTTGCTCCTCTCTCGCCAGGGCCTTAACCTTACCCCATGGCCCTTTTCCCCCGAGCATGTCCTCCCAGGACCACACTTTGCCCACCTGGGCCATCGCCAACCTCTCCAGCTCCTTTCCCGGCGCTTCCTCCCATGTCCAGGCTGCCTGCTCCTGGACACGCTGCTTGGTCCTGGTATTGTGGGATCTTCTGTCATGATCGTTGAATGGAGTAGACCAAGGCGCAGCGTGATGAACGAACATATTTTATTATCTTTAGTGATAACACAAACAAAACAATAAACGTTGACGTGACGTCCTAGGTTAAACAACCAACATGGAACAAACCAAAAGGAACAAGATCCCACACACTATGGGAAAAACAGACTGTTTAAATATGGTTCCCAATCAGAGACAACCAGCAACAGCTGACACTCGTTACCTCTGATTGGGAACCACTCCGGCCAACATAGAAATACAAGAACTAGACTGTGAACATAGAACAAAACACATAGAAACTACACACACTGGCTCAACATATAGAGTCCCCAGAGCCAGGGTGTGACATAATCTGTCTGTAAACAATTGTTGGAAAAATGACTTGTGTCATGCACAAAGTAGATGTCCTAACCGACTTGCCAAAACTATAGTTTGTTAACAAGAAATGTGTGGAGTGGTTGAAAAACAAGTTTTAATGACTCCAACCTAAGTGTATGTAAACTTCCGACTTCAACTGTAACTGGGCATACAAACCCTATAGGACTGGATTGAGACAGAAGTCACCATCAGTGACTTCAGTATATGTCTTGCTTAGCTAGTGCTGTAGGCCCACAGCAAACCTCTGGCTGTCAATCAAAGCCATCAGAATTCAACAGATGCAGATCACACCTATCTCCATAGAGACGAACACCTGTCATCCAATGGCTCAGTAAAGAAACCTCAGTAAACCAAGAATGTTGTGTATTATACATGCTGAAATTACATAATCATGCAATTGTAGTTAACAAAAAGTATCCAAGCACTCCCGACTCTATCATTTTGAAAAGTGTAAATAAACATCTGCACTGAATGTTATGTTTTCTTCAACTTACTCTTCTCTTCAGTTCCTGTGAACTTCCTTGTAGTCTGAATAGTGTTTTTTGTCACCGTCTTTCTCCATCCAGAGTTGAGACCATGCACCGTAGAAAAACGACTGTGCGAGAGAAGGGCCGTCGGCAGGCTATCCGTGGGCCTGCCTACATGTTCAGTGAGCGGGGCACCAGTCTCACTTCAGAGGAGGAGCGCTTCCTAGATGCTGCTGAGTACGGGAACATCCCAGTGGTGCGTAAGATGCTGGAGGAGTCCAAGACCCTCAACGTCAACTGTGTGGACTACATGGGTCAGAATGCACTGCAGTTGGCCGTGGGTAATGAGCACTTGGAGGTGACAGAGCTGCTGCTGAAGAAGGAGGGGCTGGCGCGTGTGGGCGATGGCCTCCTCTTTGCCATCAGTAAGGGATATGTGCGTATCGTAGAGGCTATCCTGGCCCACCCTGCATTCGGTGGTGGGCTGCGCCTAACCCTAAGCCCCCTGGAGCAGGAGCTAAGAGATGATGACTTTTATGCCTACGATGAAGACGGTACACGTTTTTCCCATGACGTGACCCCGGTCATTCTGGCTGCACACTGCCAGGAGTATGAGATAGTGCACACTCTGTTGATGAAGGGAGCACGCATCGAGAAGCCCCATGATTACTTTTGTAAATGTAATGAGTGTCATGACAAGCAGTGCCGTGACTCGTTCAGCCACTCCCGCTCCAGGATGAATGCCTATAAAGGGTTAGCCAGCGCCGCCTACCTGTCCCTGTCTAGTGAAGATCCTGTATTCACCGCTCTGGAGCTCAGCAACGAGCTGGCTCGCCTCGCCAACATCGAGACTGAGTTCAAGGTGAGAAACACACAGAAAGACCAATCTTGAGGATTGAAGGAAGGGGTTTACTGCTAAGGGATATTTATTTTCACCTATGTATAGTATTGGCTTACTTTCTCTTACACATGCTCTCCCCCCTCTTACTCATTTAGCAATATGTAAAAGCTTTGTGTAGATATTTTTCTGAAAGCCCTAGAGCTGATTTGTGTCTTTTGATTACTCACAGAAATGATGAATTGGGAAGAGATTAAATCAGGTAGTCCCTGTACAGTACACTTCACCAAATGACACACTCTAATATTATTGGAACCCGCTGTGAGAAAATGAAGATTGGGAACAATCTCAAATCGGTCATTGATCGGTTAGAAATTATCGCAATTTCTGAGTGTACTGTATGTCAGGCTTTGCAACATATTATACACGACAACATACTTACAGCATATAAAGCATATTTATGTAGTGTTTGTGGCCATGTTTTTTTGCAATGCAAAGTAACTTTGCTCTGGTATTTCCATTCAATTTGCTCTCCCATGCAGATAAGCCACCTCTACTCCAAGAGGAATTAAATTCTGACAATCAGTAAGAGGAGAACAAGTCTAATCAAGGATTTTCATATCCAGTCTGACTCCTTTCTGTTATTTTATACTGATTACTGAACTCTCCAAATAGTTTGGGTTGAGGTTTAACATAGATGGGTATAAACACAGACACACACACACACACACACACTCACACACACACTCACAAGCACACATACTGTTTTTCCTCTGTCTGAAGAACACCCACAGAAAGACAGGTACAAATGCGTGCACACACACACAAACACACACACACAGTTTATGCTCATTATAAAGAACCGTAATGTGTGACAAACACAAACATTGGCATGCAAACTCACACCAATACACCCTGCCTTAATGAGATAAGAAAATATACACAGGATTTGTCAGTGCAGAAACGGTTGGTCTGTGGTTTTCCAGGTTTCTATTGGAATATTTTACATGCAGACCAAAAAGTGAGAGACTGACATTAACAATTCACCAAAAGGTGTGACCCCTGGGATATGCCTCATTTTAAATAATTCTCACACATCTCTTTCCCTCTCCCTTTCTTTCTCTCCCTCGCCTCCTCCTTCTCTCTCTCTCTCTCTCTCTCTCTCTCTCTCTCTCTCTCTCTCTCTCTCTCTCTCTCTCTCTCTCTCTCTCTCTCTCTCTCTCTCTCTCTCTCTCTCTCTCTCTCTCTCTCTCTCTTCGGTAGAATGACTACAGGAAGCTGTCCATGCAGTGTAAGGACTTTGTGGTGGGAGTGCTTGACTTATGCAGAGACACGGAGGAGGTGGAGGCCATTTTGAATGGGGATGTGGACCAAGCTCTACCCAGTGATCACAGTCGACCCTGCCTCATCCGGGTCAAACTGGCCATAAAGTACGAGGTCAAGAAGGTTAGCTGAACCACTCAACCTTAATCTGAAATCAAACATGCTATTTTTTCTAAAAGTCATTTTAAATGTTATCTCCCTCTGGTATTTGTGTCTAACATGATTCAGTAGTCTTAATTTGAATAGCAATCAATCTCAAGAGCACCATGAGAAAGACACTTGTGATTACATTCTCCCAATCGTCACGTCCCCTATAAAGGGTTTATTTAAGAGGGAAACTGGAACAGGATATAAATGAAATATGTGTTTTACAGCTGTTTCACACCCACCAATGGATTCTACAACACTATATAATAGGTATGACAAAGCAGTCACCCTTTGCGTCTGGTTATCAATCTTGTAGTATGTCATAGTTATTTTTCATCATGTCTCTGTAGTTTGTGGCCCATCCTAACTGCCAGCAGCAGCTCCTGACCCTGTGGTATGAGAACCTAGCTGGACTTAGGCAGCAGTCTGTTGGGGTCAAATGCTGGACAGTCCTGGGAGTAGCAGTCGGCCTTCCTTTCCTCGCCATCGCATACTGGATCATGCCCTGCAGTAAGGTACACACAATCCCATTTCTATTTTGTTCATAGAATCACTCATTAACACATTTGTATGATTAAAATAGTTATATGTTTATATCATGAGGTTGATGGTTGCCATTTATGTGGTTGATTTCCTCTATATCAGTTGGGTCAGATTCTCCGCAGTCCCTTCATGAAGTTTGTGGCCCATGCTGTGTCATTCACCATCTTTCTTGGACTACTGGTAATCAATGCATCGGACCGCTTCGAAGGGGTCAAGAACCTTCCCAATGAGACAATAACCGACCACCCTCTTCAGGTGTTCAGGGTCAAAACCAGTCAGTTCTCCTGGACTGAGATGCTCATCATGAATTGGGTGCTTGGTAATTTACTCTGGTTTTCAAACAGCTGCTTTTGTGGGGTTTTGTGGGAGACACTTTATTATCCAGTCTATTCATATCTCTTTGTTCCTGTTTCTTCACCATGGTATAATCTGAATAAAATCTTAAAGTATTAAAATCATAACACTCGTATGTTCAAAACAGAGGGCTTTTGCACTTACTGAAAAGCACTCTATTTATTAGGGATGATCTGGTCGGAGTGTAAGGAGATCTGGGCTGATGGGCCTAGGGAGTACATCATGCACCTGTGGAACGTGCTAGACTTTGGCATGCTGTCCATCTTCGTGGCATCCTTCACGGCTCGGCTCATGGCCTTCCTGAGAGCCTCTGAGGCCCAGCTGTATGTGGACATGTATGTGCCCAACATGCCCAACATAGACCTGAGCAACGCCTCACTGCCACCAAATGTAGCATACTACACCCATGGTCAGTGACACTTTATAATTCAAAATGATAATAATGACAATGGTTAATCTCTGGCTACAGCCTAACAGGCTGTGCATGTAGCATTACAGTAACCTTACTGTATTAAATCTGTAACAGGTTGAGACCTTGGGACTATAAGGTTCTATCTGCGCAAAGCATAGTTCTGAGATATTGAGCCTTCAAGTTTTCACATCGCAGATCTCAGAACTGTTTTGTAGTGAATTCTTCTTTCATAACCAATGAATGTCCTCACCTTAAAGGTACCTAAATTACAGAATGTCAAAATCCTAAGACATTTGTAAGTCTGTTTTTATATGGGGTGCAATCACAGATAGTAGCTTGTGACTCTGAAATGTAAATCTGGGTTCAGCCAAGGTTCTATCAGGCACAGAATGTTACAATTATTTCAATGTCAATAGAAAAGTATAGACATTTAAAGATTAAATAAAGAGAAAACCATTCCTTCTTTCTAATCACATCATCAAACATGAATTCATGTTCATCACACATTTGTTAAAACGATAGTTCCTTAAAATGACAAATACATTATATCCTATGGATAACTAGCAACATTGCTAAAGCTTAGCTCTGGATGAGTAAACTGATATATTTTTCTGGTCTCTGACACCCAAAGTCAGTAAACTACTTGCTAGTTATCAATACAAATTGGTAAGTTTGTAGTTTTTGTGAAATACCCCTTCCATGGAGGTTTTCGTATTGATATAGAACAAGAAAAAAACAGCAAAGCCTCTCCTAAGGGCCTTAAATATGCTCTAAGGCACCGGTATGTATTTGTTTTTACCATAAAGAGTTACATTATGGTCATTCTTCTGAAAAAGCGGTGATAAAAAAAAAAGTTATGTAAAAAGAGGACCTATGATATGAGAAATCATGGACTTGGTACTATAAGATTCTATCTTCAAAATGTATAGTTTTGAAATTAGTATTTTTCAAGTCCCAGATCTCAGAACTGTTTTGTGATGTCTTCCTCTTTCATGACTAAATAAGCATATCACCTTACATACAATTATTTTTTATTGACAACGAGTATTGTGTGATCAGATTGCAGGTAGAACCTTATATAGCACCAAGATAAAAGGTGTTTGCACAGATATAACTTTCTGATATTTCTAAAAAAGAATATCGGACATACTGTACAGTATCTCACATGTAAAGGACCACCTAATGAGCAACTCCATGTGAATAACACATTTTTTACCAAAATGTCATAGAACCTTATAGTCAGTCCCAAGGTCACAAAGTGACATTTAAAAGCAACCCCTCTCTCTCTCAGCCAGGAACAGGTGGTTACCCTCTGACCCTCAGCTGATCTCCGAGGGTTTGTACTCAATTGCAGTGGTGCTCAGTTTCTCCCGCATTGCCTACATCTTGCCTGCCAATGAGAGCTTCGGCCCACTTCAAATCTCCCTCGGCCGGACGGTCAAGGACATCTTCAAGTTCATGGTCATCTTCATAATGGTCTTCCTGGCTTTCATGATTGGCATGTTCAATCTATATTCCTATTACCTTGGTGCCAAGTACAACCCCGCCTTCACCACGTAAGTGCCCTCCTGCCTGTTCCTGTAAATGACATGCTTTAAGTAGATATGTCTATTTATTAGTTTGTGTGTTATTTATTAATGTCTGTGTATGCGCGTTTGCACGTGCCTGTGTGTTTTGTTTGATTATGTGTGTTCACAGGGTGGAGGAGAGCTTTAAGACTCTATTTTGGTCCATCTTCGGCTTGTCTGAGGTTATCTCTGTGGTCTTGAAATATGACCATAAGTTCATAGAGAACATTGGTTATGTTCTCTTTGGCGTCTACAATGTAACCATGGTAATCGTACTGCTCAACATGCTGATTGCAATGATCAATCACTCCTATCAGGAGATTGAGGTGAGACTAGGAACCAATAGGCCTAAACACCACTAGTGAATTCACAGGAGATAAATAGTCGATAATCAATGCTTTGAGGTCAGAGGGGAATTATGTCAATTTACAGTATGGGTGAGTTATTACTGTTATGTTTGTTGTATTCATGTACCATTTTGGGAGTACACTGTTGTGAGCAGTTATGATAAAATAATCAGACCATATTAGATTCATTGTATGAATGTGCTCCAAACTGAGTCATTGCCCCTCACCTTTCACTACTCTCCAGTTATACCATGGTCTGTCTCAATCTCAACAGGAGGATGCTGATGTGGAGTGGAAGTTCGCCCGTGCCAAACTCTGGCTCTCCTACTTTGACGAGGGGCGTACTCTGCCCCCACCATTTAACCTGGTTCCCAGTCCCAAGTCCTTCTACTACCTAGCCCTGCGCACAAGGGCTTGTCTGGTGAGGCTGTGCAAGGCCAAAGCCCATCACCATGACAACAAGCGTGAGACGGCCATGATCAATTTGCGATTCAAGGTCAGATGTTGGCTTTTAGGGAGAGGCTGTAGCCGGTTGTATATCTACCTCTTTAATTAATATGTTTTAATGGGTGTGTGGTTTCTGTTCCGTTTCAGCTTAATCAGAACAGACCTCAAACCAGGACACCAGGTCAGGATGACTTCACCATTAGAAAACCCATCAAACATCCTACTCGATACCAGGTACTTACTCCATACCAGTCAATTTGATTAATTAGCAAGATCAGACAATATTCAGACGTGCTACATTCTGAACTGTTGTCTCTAAAGTTCCGATTCCCTCTCTTTTCTTGAAAGAAACTTATGAAGAGGCTCATTAAGCGATATGTGCTAAAGGCTCAGGTTGACAGTGAAAATGACGAAATCAACGAAGGTGAGCATGATTCATATCCATTATGTAAGATCATAAAGCTGTTGTGCCCTCTCAACGGAAGACTGATCATTCTTACAACTGCAAGGCTGTGACATGGAGTTTTAGTGGATCGAGTGATCAATAACCTGTGGTGCATCCCTTGCAGGTGAGCTGAAGGAGATCAAGCAGGACATCTCGAGCCTGCGCTATGAGCTCCTGGAGGAGAAGTCTCAGGCCACAGAGGAACTAGCTGACTTGATCCAACAGCTTGGTGACAAGCTTAGCAAGAATGCCTAGAAACCCTGATGGGAATTGAGCGGTGTCCTCTGTATAAGAACTTTGTATAAAACCTTCAAACTTAGATTCATAGTGTGTTGTTAGATTCTGGGATTGCACTCCACTTTAAGGTGTAGGGTAGGCTACCTGAAGTTGTGTTCCTCTATAGATAAAAATATATATATATTCACATTAGTCATTCTGCCTGTAAAATAGTAGGATAACCTAGGTGGAATGCTGATGAATGTGTGTAGATGAGTATTTAACATTTGTAAAAAAATAAAATAGAATGTTTGTATTGAAATATTTAGAATTTTTTGAAATAAAATAATAATAATAATGCTTATTCAGTAGGCCTGCCTTTATTATTGACGCTACTGTAGCGCATGAGGATGTGTAAAATGTACTCCACAGCCTGAAATGTCCCCACTTGGCAACCGAATAGCTAGTTTTTTCGTGTGGCGCCGACTGGTAAGACGCTTCAGGAGGCTGGTAATGTGTGCTAGCAAGGCAGAGGTCCTGGGTTCGAGCCTCTGTGTGAGCTGAATCAGGAGGTAGGGGTATCACTAAGCAGGCAGCGTTACGTCCTTTACAGTAGTACCGTGACCCGGATCTACAGTTCCGCTCAGCTCAAAATTGGGGTCGCTGTTGAGTAAGTTTGAGGGGTGGAATGTGGCACATGGGGATGTGTGAAACTTACTCCTCAGCCTGAAGTGTCCCCACTTGCGCCACCGAATAGCTAGCTTTTTAGCTTTACTCCAACTGGTAAGAGGCTTCAGGAGGGCAGCTACATGTGCTAGCAATGCAGAGGTCCTAGGTTCGAGCCTCGTGTGAGTCGAATCAGGAGAAAGTGATACTCGCTATAAAGCAAGCGGCATGATGTCCTTTATCAATAAACATGAATGAGGAAATTCAAATGAATAATGAACAAGGCAAGCTATCAAATGTTATATGAGTAATATATTTTCCAGTAGCCCAAACTGACCATTGCAAACAATACACACATTTATCTATCTACAATCTCCCAAGAGAAATGTCATCCTGAACATAACTTTATTAAAGAAGCAATACTACTGTATTCAACTTGCCATTCTCCAGATCTAGTAAACCTGGTTTTCAACAATACATTGATCTAAGACAAAACACAAGTGAGGATCAACATGTAGCTCGAGCTCGCCAGCTTGTAGTCCTAAAAACCTGAAATAAGTGACCTCTGGTTCGTTCAGCCATTTCTTTGGGGAAAAATAATGGGGAAAGAATAGGGTTTTGGGGTAAATGCCAAAAATAAGGTCTGAGGTTAACACAGGCTTAGGAGATCTGATACATTTTGTTCTATGAGATAATATCAGTCAGTTCAGTTAACATGAATTGTGAAGACTGCTTTTTTTAAATTACATAAATGCTTCAAAATTCACAAAAAGTGAAGTTAGCTGATGAAGATAATCTCATAGAACAAAACATGTAAAATCTCCTAAACCGGTGTTTACCACATACCTTATTTTTGGCGTTTATCAAACAACCATACTAAAACTCCATTCATTTCCCAAATAGGCTTTGTCCAACTAACCATGGCAGAGTTAGTGCCTAAAAAAAGACTCCATTACTATTACTCGCAGTAGCTATGTTTACATCCAATTGGTGACAGATTTTCATATGAATATTGTAAAATATGCATAAAAACAATATGCACATTTTCCCACCAGAGATGTGTTTCCATTAAATTCCATAAAAAGCTGTGCGTGATGACATTGTGCACATAAAAATACCTTTTGCTGTTAAATTCCCATACCGAAAACTAAAAATACAAGTTAAATGGGTTTGCATCGCATTTTGAACTCTACTGATGGTTTCTCACAAAAATTGTTTTGCGTTATATAGCGAGTGTGCCCACTCTGGTATTTGCACCAGGCTCTAGCCGACCCGGTGCGGGTATACCTACAGCACCAGTCAAAAGTTTGGACAAACCTACTCATTCCAGGGTTTTTCTTTATTTTTACTATTTTCTACATTATATAATAATAGTGAAGACATCAACACTATGAAATAACACATATGGAATCATGTAGTACCAAAAAAAGTGTTAAACAAATCAAAATATATTCGAGATTCTTCGAAGTAGCCACCATTTGCCTTGATGACAGATTTGCACACTCTCCTTGTTATTTCACAGTATCTCTGGACAGAATATGCGTCAAGTCAATAAAGTTATTCGCCAGGCTATAAAATGATTGTAATATGTATTTTTTTTTTATTAAATAAAAATTATATTTCTATGATTTCTCTCTCGTTATTTCTCAGTATCTCTACAAAGAATGTCATCGGAGATTCAATTGACACGTGCACATTTGCGCTGAGTTGCCATCTTAGAGAAAGAGAAACGAGTAAAAAGCAATGGGATAAAAAGTACCCAAACCAGTAGGCACAATTGTATTGTTTTTTATTTTTATTTACGGATAACCAGGGGCACACTCCAACACTCAGACATCATTTACAAAAGAAGCATTTGTGTTTAGTGAGTCCGCCAGATCAGAGGCAGTAGGGATGACCAGGGATGTTCTCTTGATAAGTGCGTGAATTGGACAATTTTCTGTCCTGCTAAGCTTTCAAAATGTAACAAGTACGTTTGGGTGTCAGGGAAAATGTATGGAGTAAAAAGTACATTCTTTTCTATAGGAATGTAGTGAAGTAAAAGTTGTCAAAAATACAAATAGTAAAGTCATGTACAGATACCCAAAAAAACTACTTAAGTAGTACTTTAAAGCATTTTTACACTGGTAAAAAGTCTGTGGTTGTATTTGATTAACGTTTATTGAAAAAGTATGGATTTCGTCAAACAAAGAAAGGCACGCAACTACAGAGGACAAGCATAGGTACAATGTAGGCGTTTCATGATTTACATTTTTTTAAGTATTGACTTTGGGCGAATCTGTAGTCGGAGCTAGATTCCAATGCAAATAGTCCAGGTAGCCATTTGATTAGCTGTTCATGAGTCTTATGGCTTGGGGGTAGAAACTGTTAAGAAGCCTTTTGGACCTAGACTTGGCGCTCCGGTACTGCTTGCCTTGGGTTTGAAGAGAGAACAGTCTATGACTAGGGTGGCTGGATTCCTCTGACACCGCCTGATATAGAGGTCCTGGATGGCAGGAAGCTTGGCCCAAGTGATGTACTAGGCCGTACACACTACCCTCTGTAGTGCTTTGTAGTCGGAGGCCAAGCAGTTGCCGTACCAGGCAGTGATGCAACCAGTCAGGATGCTCTCGATGGTGCAACTGTATAACTTTTGAAGGATCTGAGGACCCATGCCAAATCTTTTCAGTCTCCTGAGGGGGAATAGGCTTTCCTCTCTAATTACAGGTACATTTTCTCAGCTTCACCCACTCTTTAGGCCAATTAAAAATCTCAGAATGAACCCTAACTATTCTCCAAAACAATATTGTCACTAGTTACCAAAGCCACAGCTATGTCGTAAAAATTCATTAAAACAAAACCTCGCTTTTTGGTCTTAATTCAAGATTAAGCATACGGTTAGCAGTGTGGTCAGGGTTAAGGTTAGGTTTAAAATAAGATTTTAAGATGATCAATTTTCGAAATGGGCGGGGTTTAGCCAAGGTTGAAGATGACAATATACTCTATTTTCGACCTATGGTTTAGCCATAATGATGACTTTGTGGCTGTGGTAACTAGTGACGACACCAACACAATGAAGCCCCATCGCACCACCATGCGTAGCAACAAACCGGCTTGAGTAGAGCTCGAGCTCAACAACGTCAGAGCAAACGACAAATTAAATAGGTGTAATTTGAGAGATAAAGTGCAGACATAACGGCACTTGGGGCAAGTAAAATTGCATGTTTTTGAGCGATCATTGTTAGGAATTGGTGTTTGGTCCATATGCATAATGATGTCTCTAATAACGTTGACATTATTCAGCAATACTTGAGTTAGTCGGGTGGACTCTAGGGCCTGGGCAGGATTTAAAAGCCAGGGCATTTCCCAACAGAGACCAGTAGCTACTAGCACCCGGTTTCTGACAAGACCGTCTGGGCCAATATTATTGTCCTTGCTGGTGTGTTGGGGAAATAGTTAAATCCCTTTTATGTTGCTATATATTTATTGAGGCTTACAACAAACCGTCCGTGTTGTTAAGTTGATATCGCAGTCCATATTTTGATGCTGCTACTAACGTTACACTACATACCCTCACACTAGGTCCTAAATAGACACCGCGGAAAAAATGGCGGACGACCCCAACGCAGCAGACAGGAACGTGGAGATATGGAAGATAAAGAAGTTGATCAAAAGTCTAGAAGCTGCTCGTGGGTACGTGTGGACATGACAAGTGGAAGAAATGACAAATGCATGGTGTTGTCAGTGACTTTCTTCATCATATTGAACCACTAACTTGAAGCTAACGGTACCAGGCCCAGCTAGCTAGCAATTCTTTTAGTGGAAGTTTTAGCTAGCTTACTAACTAGCAGTTAGTTTGAGTATTTATTTGAACGCATAGTTAGCAACTAGTTGGCTAGCTGACAAGCTAGGTCACATGTCATTGGCATTGATCTACGTTTCGAACGTTTGAGTAGTCATGTAGCTAGCTAATGTTACCACAGCTAACGTTAACTAGCTTGCTATTAGTTTTGTAACTTCAATGACTTCTTTACATTCACAGCTAGATAGCTGACAATACTAGTATCTGAAATTCACAGCTAGCTAGCTGATAATACTAGTAGGCTGTCTGACAATCTGAATCTACACATTGTTTTGGTATAGCAAACACATAGCTGATACCCAACCATATTTAGCTAGTCTTTACATTCAAATTGAGTGACTGGACTAAAGTTTTCTTTTTTAAAGTGTAATTTCATGGCAGTTTTCACTGACCAAGTCAAAACTGTCAGTGCCACATCACTTAAATAGGCGTTGACTGGCTGGCAATAGACCTGTCAGCCGGAGTAGCTGATATAGTTAATTTTAGGTCAAAAGATCAAGCAATAACTATGCTTTTCACTCTGAAAAAACTACTGTGACCTTCACCCCCTTGACTAGGGGCAGCAGCAAGCTTGTGGCCCACACCTGTCAACATGGTTGTCTAAACAAAAATGTGGAAATATGAGACTACTACTGTAGTAATGTCCTCATCTGACAACCTGTCATAAGAGCTTGCCTTAGAGCAGTCAGGTTTAATGCTATACTTGTATGAAAAGGCCTGGCTTGCTTGGGTAAACAGGACACATCTGTAGGGAAGGTTTAGTAATCCATAACCTGTGGTTTCTGTTTTTACAAAGTTGTTAAAATGTGTGTTTCAATAAATAGCTTGCAGACATAATTTCACCTGAGTTACTGTGCAACTTACTTTCTACTCAAAGGACGTGTTAGAATATGCCTTGTGTTTTAACGTGGGTTTAATGCAATTGAACTCCTCTCAGGAATGGTACGAGTATGATCTCCTTGATCATCCCTCCTAAGGACCAGATCTCCAGAGTGGCCAAGATGTTGGCTGATGAGTTTGGCACTGCATCCAACATTAAAAGCAGAGTCAACAGGCTCTCTGTGCTCGGAGCCATCACCTCTGTACAGCAGAGACTCAAACTCTACAATAAAGGTGTGTGTGAAGTCAGTAGTTAAACCCTATCTCTCTCCTGTATTAAGTAATTTGGGGTGGTCCTAGCTGGGTTACGGGCATTTCTTATTTCAGTCAATTGATCTATGAGAGCAAACTTATTTTTGACCCTGCAGTGCCTCCCAACGGCTTGGTTGTATACTGTGGCACCATTGTGACTGACGAGGGCAAAGAGAAAAAAGTCAATATCGACTTTGAGCCTTTTAAACCCATCAACACTTCGCTGTATCTCTGTGACAACAAGTTCCACACAGAGGTAAGGTTGTTCAACACTCCTCGGTCCATTGTTTTCTCACCTCGCTATATCTTTCCTATGGACCTACAGTTGAAGTCGGAAGTTTACATACACCTTAGCCAAATACATTTAAACTCAGTGTTTCACAATTCCTGACATTTAATCCTAGTAAAAATGATTAGGTCAGTTAGGATCACCACTTTATTTTAAGAATCTGAAATGTCAGAATAATAGTAGAGAGTGATTTATTTCAGCTTTTATTTCTTTCATCACATTCTCAGTGGGTCAGAAGTTCACATACACTCAATTAGTATTTGGTAGCATTGCCTTTCAATTGTTTAACTTGGGTCAAATGTTTCAGGTAGCCTTCCACAAGCTTCCCACAATAAGTTGGGTGAATTTTGGCCCATTCCTCCAGACAGAGCTGGTGTAACTGAGTCAGGTTTGTAGGCCTCCTTGCTCGCACACGCTTTTTCAGTTCTGCCCACAAATTTTCTATAGGATTGAAGTCAGGGCTTTGTGATGGCCACTCCAATACCTTGACTTTGTTGTCCTTATGCCATTTTGCCACAACTTTGGAACTATGCTTGGGGTCATTGTCCATTTGGAAGACCCATTTGTGACCGAGCTTTAACTTCCTGACTGATGTCTTGAGATGTTGCTTCAATATATCCACATAATTTTCCTTCCTCATGATGCCATCTATTTTGTGAAGTGCACCAGTCCCTCCTGCAGCAAAGCACCCCCACAGCATGATGCTGTCACCCCGTGCTTCATGGTTGGGATGGTGTTCTTCGGCTTGCAGGCGTTCCCCTTTTTCCTCCAAACATAACGATGGTCATTATGGCCAAACAGTTCTATTTTTGTTTCATCAGACCAGAGGACATTTCTCCAAAAAGTACTTCTCTTTGTCCCCATGTGCAGTTGCAAACCGTAGTCAGGCTTTTTTATGGCGGTTTTGGAGCAATGGCTTCTTCCTTGCTGAGCGGCCTTTAAGGGTTATGTCGATATAGGACTCGTTTTACTGTGGATATAGATACTTTTGTACCTGTTTCCTCCAGCATCTTCACAAGGTCCTTCGCTGTTGTTCTGGGATTGATTTGCACTTTTCGCACCAAAGTACGTTCATCTCTAGGTGACAGAATGCGTCTCCTTCCTGACCGGTATGACGGCTGCGTGGTCCCATGGTGTTTATACTTGCGTAGTATTGTTTGTACAGATGAACGTGGTACCTTCAGGCGTTTGGAAATTGCTCCCAAGGATGAACCAGACTTGTGGAGGTCTACAATTTTTTTTCTGAGGTCTTGGCTGATTTCTTTTGATTTTCCCATGATGTCAAGCAAAGAGGTACTGGGTTTGAAGGTAGGCCTTGAAATACATCCACAGGTACACCTCCAATTGACTCAAATGATGTCAATTAGCCTATCAGAAGCTTCTAAAGCCATGACATCATTTTCTGGAATTTTCCAAGCTGTTTAAAGGCACAGTCAACTTAGTGTATGTAAACTTCTGACCCACTGGAATTGTGATACAGTGAATTATAAGTGAAATAATCTGTCTGTAAACAATTGTTGGAAAAATTACTTGTGTCATGCACAAAGTAGATGTCCTAACCGACTTGCCAAAACTATAGTTTGTTAACAAGAAATGTGTGGAGTGGTTGAAAAACAAGTTTTAATGACTGTATGAATGAAGTGTATGTAAACTTCCGACTTCAACTGTATTTGCTTATATCACATTATGACTAACTGGGAATGGAGTTTTGCCTTTGGATTGCACTATTGGAACAAAATGGTATCTCATGATATATAAAATCAGTGTTGCCTGTTTTGGTGAAACAAGTTGGCGTTGTTTTTGTAGCCTGAAGTTATGCACAGCCGATGGTTAATATTGACCACCTAATTCGATGTAATTTTTCATCTTACTTAATGTATTTTGTCTCTCTCAGGCTCTTACAGCCTTGCTCTCAGATGACAGCAAATTTGGTTTCATTGTGATTGATGGGAGTGGCGCCCTCTTCGGAACCCTGCAGGGCAACACCAGGGAGGTGCTGCACAAGTTCACAGTGGACCTACCCAAGAAGCACGGTAAAAACCCTACATTCACATACAACGTATACTTATGAACAGAATTACAGCCAGCCTGTCAACACACAACCATGTATAACAAACAGTCCTCTTTCAGGCAGAGGAGGGCAGTCTGCCTTGCGTTTTGCTCGTTTGAGGATGGAGAAGAGACACAACTACGTGCGAAAGGTGGCGGAGACGGCGGTCACGCTTTTTGTTTCCAACGACAAGGTCAACGTAGCAGGCATGGTCTTGGCTGGTTCAGCTGACTTCAAGACGGAGCTCAGCCAGTCAGACATGTTTGACCCGGTCAGTATCTCCAGACCCACCATTCCAGGTCTTTCTGGTGCCATTGTCAGCATTGCCATTGTAGTATTAAACGGCCGATATGTGATCTGTTTGTTGACTGATGAATTGCTGACTCGTGTCCATGCAGAGGCTACAAGCAAAGATCCTGAAGCTGGTTGACATATCATATGGTGGGGAGAATGGGTTCAACCAGGCCATTGAGCTGTCCGCAGAAGTACTTTCCAATGTCAAATTCATCCAGGAGAAGAAACTAATAGGTACTTGGATACAGCAGATCTCTTGTTAATTTGTGTGAATGTCTACTCCGATATCGGCCATCAGTGCTTGAGTGTCTCTCTGGCATGGACATGATCCATCCTGTTGTCATATTGATAATATAGAGGACCTTTTCTCCCAGGACGGTACTTTGATGAGATCAGCCAGGATACGGGGAAGTACTGCTTTGGGGTGGAAGACACACTGAAAGCCCTGGAAATGGGTGCTGTTGAGATCCTGATTGTCTACGAGAACCTGGATACCATGAGATACATCCTACGATGCCACGGAGCAGAGGGACTTGCTATGGTGGAGAAGGGTACAGGTATGTAAATAATATGTGCGCCCTATACAAAATACATCCAGTTGAGGTATTCTTGTCTTAACACATCTCTCTATTTCTTGCCCCTGTCTGTTCTGTTCAACCTCTTCTTCCACTGATCCAGATGAGAAAACGTTGTATTTGACACCAGAGCAGGAGAAAGACAAGTCTCACTTCACGGACAAAGAGGTCAGTGAGGAGTTCTCTTTCCATAACCAACACAAACGTATGAAGGAAGTTCTGTTGTGGTCCCAGATGTTCTAGAGGATCTTTTAAAATGTGACAATTTTCTCTCAAATTTCACTTATGTCTACTTCCTGTGTTCACATCCAGCACTTTTATATGGTGAATTCTCATAAATGGATCTCTCCCAATTTTTCCTGATCCACTTTTTGGGTGTGGGTGTATTTCTACAGACTGGGCAGGAACATGAGCTGATCGAGAGCATGCCATTACTTGAATGGTTCGCCAACAGCTATAAGAAGTTTGGTGCCTGTCTGGAGATTGTCACTGACAAGAGCCAAGAAGGATCACAGTTTGTCAAAGGCTTTGGTGGAATTGGTGGTAAGGGTTTGATTAAACATTCATAACTAAATGCTTTTACTATTCTGGGTTCATGTGAATAAATAAAAAATATTGTCAGTGTAATGCACCTCTGCAGAGTACCTAAGACTATGATTATTCCTTTACTTCACCTCCACAGGGATCTTGCGGTACAGGGTGGATTTCCAGGCCATAGAGTACCAAGGAGAAGACGATGAGTTATTTGATTTGGATGACTACTAGGTAGTTGAGACTGAAACAAGAAATTAATCAATTGAAAGGCTTTCCCTGATTTGACCGACGAGAGACTGGTGGAAGGAAAGCAAGTAGTCAGGAGGGAGACCCAGACCTTCAAATAAAAGACATATCCCTGACTTGAAGCAGTGACTCCATCACCTGGTCGGATGGAGCTCGTCTTGGTTTGTTCCGCTCCACTCTACATAAATGACTGATTCAAAGTGACTGACAGCAAGGCCACGCTCCTCCTGCCTGCTCTGCCTTCTCTAGGCCGCACTGGATAGGCTATACAAATCTATTTCTGTCATCACTCCCCACTTTCTTCTTCAACTCAATTTCCCTTTATTTTAAAATTTTACTTGTACCTGCTGCTGTTGTGTTTTGAGATTTTGATTTTGATTGTTTTGTTTTCCTTTTTTAAATCAAATTTATGTAGAGGGCAGGCAGGGAAATAATGATTAAATTGGAGCTGCTTTACTATCCCATACCCTGTCCCTGCCTCCCGTCTCATCCTATCTTTATTTCAGCACCTGCTTTATTTTCTCCCAGCTCCCCTCTGGTAATTTATTCACTGTTACAGGTGCTGTACTCTGAGCCCATACAGTTTTCTTGTATGTTTTTTTATTTAGAGGACCCTTGCCCTTTATGACTCATACAGAGTTCCCAGAGCTGAGATTAGGGTTGTACATCTACATCGTCTGCTTTTATATTGCCTTGTACACACACCCTTACCACTCTATTGTCTCCTTAAGCATAATGAACCATGCCCACAGTGCTGTGCACCATGCAGACTTTCATGTTCCCCAGAGAGTCTGTGTCCAATGTTTACTGTGATTGATTGTCTGAATTGCACAGTGACAGAAACTGACCAATCTGAGAGCCAGTGTGCTTGTTGCCAGGCAGTTTTGTGTCTGGTCTTCCAGACATGTTACTGGGTTGTGTTCAGTACTGAACAACCAGTTGAAGAACGTGATTATGGTGTCCCAGAGGGCAGTTAACATATGATGTGCTGCATGAGTTTTGTGATTTCAGATGGTCACACCCATGTTGATCAGGCCACCACCAAAGCTGTTGAAGAACGGTGTGTACTGTTTTGGGGAAACGTGTCGTTCAGTACAAACCGTTGTGCAATGTTGCAAACGTTGACGTGTACTGAATGCACCCCTGGTATGAGCACTCTGTATGTGTGAAGTTTTCAGTTCTATCTACATCAGGGATGGGCAACTCCAGGCCTCGGGGGGATGGATTGGTGTCACACTTTTTCCCATCCATAGCAAACATAGCTGATTTTAAACTAATTGCGTTCTAAACTGAAGAGCTTGATTATTGGTGTCAAATCAAATGTTTATTTGTCACATGCTTTCTAAACAACGGGTGTAGACTAACAGGGAAATGCTTACGGGTCTTCCCAACGATGCAGAGATTTTAAAAAATAGAAAAATAATAGAAAAATAACACAAGGAGTAAATACACAATGAGTATCTAACTTTCCTATATACACATGGTACCAGTACCGAGTCGATGTGCAGGGGTACAAGGTAATTGAGGTAGATATGTACATATAGGTAGGGATAAAGTGACTAGGCAACAGGATAAATAATAAACAGTAACAGCAGCGTATGTGAAGAGTCAAAAGACTTGGTGCAAAAAGGGTCAATGCAGATAGTCCGGGTAGCTTTTGCTTAACTATCTAATGAACTATTTAGCAGTCATGGCTTGGGGGTAGAAGTTGTTTGGGGTCCTGTTGGTTCCAGTCAGGTGTGTCAGCTGGGGTTGGGGCAAATGTGTGACAGCAATCAGGCCCCTGAGGACTGGAGTTGCCCATCCCGGATCTACATCAATAGAAATCTGTATAGTTTTTATTATTTTGAGTATGATTGTACTGATGTGAACAACTGTAATGGCTCTGTCTCTAGTCTTTCCCCTACCATTATATTCAGGTAACTGCCAAAATAAAGGAAACGCAAGTAAATGAGGGATACAAAGTATATTGAAAGCAGGTGCTTCCAGACATGTGGTTCCTGATAAATTCCTAAGCTATAAACATCTTATCATGCTTAGGGTCATGTATGAAAATGCTGGGCAGGCCCAGTAGCCCATTATTTTGGCTACCATGGCTATGCCCCCATAGGATGACAATGCCCACACCCACAAGGCATGAGTGGTCACTGAATGGTTTGATGAGCATTAAATCCATATAAACCATATGCCATGGTCGTCTCAGTCACCAGATCTCAACCCAATTGAACACTTATGGGAGATTCTGGAGCGGCGCCCGAGATGGTGTTTTCCACCACCATGTCCATCAACAAAACACCAAATTATTGCATTTCTCATGGAATAATGGTGTCACATCCCTCCAATAGAGTTCAAGACACATGTAGAATCTATGCCAAGGCGCATTGAAGCTGTTCTGGCTAGTAGTGGCCCAACGCCCTATTAAGACACTTTAGGTTGGTGTTTCCTTTAGTTTGGCAGTGACCTGTAGGTTTGACAGACTCCTGCCTAGCTCTGTGTCTCCCTGCCCTAAATAATTTAGTCACAGAACATTTTGGTCAGAGGCACTGGATGTTGGTTTGGGGGCCTCTGTGGCCTGCAGTGTCTAAACAAATATATTTTGTCAGCCTGAATGTGAGCTATGGGGGAAAGAAATACTATTGTCTGGGTCTGGCATGTAAGAATGGTGTGGCGTGATGGTTCTCTGTAGACCCTTTTGGGGTACAGTGAGCTGTTTTATCAAGTTATGAATGTGATGAGTGTCTCCTTTTCAACATCATAAGCCCATTTGACATTTTCTGGATTTTATCTATTCATCTGTCACCATTTTGTATGAGACGTATTAAAGACCTCATTGTTTCCAAATCAGGTGTCAAGACTTGGTTGGCCCAGTGGATTTCCTATTAGAAGGGTTCATACAATTAAGATTATGGAAGATAGATACTCCTGCATGACTTTCGTGTGACTGCAGGGGTGTGTTGTTTGATTCAGGGCTTATTTAGAATACACAAAGTAAATATTGCCCTTTGCATTTTTTTTCAACAGGAATTTTACAGTGTATTGAATGTCTTGGTACATCCAGTGAAAAGTACACTATTCTCTTCACTGCTAAAAGGGAAAGTTACGTGTTATTTATTATATTAATTATATGTCCAGCCCTTGCCAATATAACAATAATTAGCAAGTGGGATGCATAAAGAGAAGACCATTTATAATAATATAACTTTCAATATAATTGTAATTATCAACCATTTATGCCGATCATCTTCCCAATTCTAGACACGGCGTAGATTCGCTAATCTTTACATAATGAAGAACTGTTGTAATCAGTATTTTGCAAGTGGAGGTGATTTATAGATCAGATCATCTGTGAGCAGCACCTGGCGGAAGTCGACCCTCGTGAACAAGCACAGCCTCTTTGCCTTAGCAGCAGAAAAGAGCCAACCAAGAAATAGTATAGAATGACAATGCCTTCTTTATCATTTCTCGACCAACCAAGTAAGTCTATGCTTGAGTGAACCCATCCCCGAAGCCACACTCCCAGTTGAGTTCTGTGACGTCATATCAGCTGCGGCCCGCCGCGGACGCAGGGCTGGGTTTCCATTTTCGCAGCGAGCGAGTTTCGGGGAGCAACAATATGGAGCCGGAGATGGAGGACAAAACGTTGGAGCTGATGGTGAGTTTTGGATCGGATGATTACTTGCTGCACCATAATATTGATGTCGGTGTGTGTAATATGGTATTATGTCTCGAGAGTATAACCGACCGAAAGGATTTTTAACAAACAGGAGGGCCAAGATGACATACAAAATAGATTTTTAGCTAACTAACATTAGCTAGTAGTACCGTTAGCTACCTAGCGAGTAGAGGGAGGGCCCCAATGTCCGTGATCTAACATTAACCCGTGGCTCATGTTTGTAATTATTCTAACTAACACCATAATGATGATTTTGGAAATGATTGGGAGGTGAATGATTGTCAACCGAATGGTAGAGGTCGACAGGACGAGGAGTGAGTCGGCTAGTAAGAGAAAGGGCCGGGAAGTGGCCCGGTCGTTAAATACTTAGATGCTAACCAGTTAACTAGCAAAGCAAACTAGCTAGGCGATTGGATCTCACTGCGTCGCCGTTGCGCCATTTGTCCGGCTCCAACAACTTAGCCACAAGCTATCCAGCCACTCCCCACCCTGTTCATTACCGAACACTGGAGTTTAGTTTCTGTCATTGTGAATCAGTGGCATTTCAAGCTGCGTAGAAGGAAGTGGTTAGCTGACGTTAGGTTGCCGGTAACTAACCAAGTCATTAGCCACAGTACTAGCTGGTATGTTGAAGCAAACAGCTGGAGTTTTGTCTACATTTTCTGAGTAGGTAACGTTAGCTAACAAGTCCGTATGACATTCTCGTCAGACAAGAAGGCCAGGTAGGTAGGTTAGCTATTCAGAAATGAACGTAATCGTGCGGTAATGTTGGAGAGAAAAATGATGATGGGTAGCTATAATCGGTAACTAGCTAGCCATCCGAAGATTGATGTCACCCACGTATCCGATTATCTAGTTTGCTCCTCCATAGGTGCATTTGTTCCAGACAGTGTTCTCTGTTTTGTCACCTTAGAAAATCTTTGCCCATATCGATCATTCCTCTGTTTCCACACAATATGTCACTGGCTATCTTGCAAAGTAACGTTAGCAGCCTAGTCCTGTGCTTCTGTATTGGACAGAGCATGTCAGTCTTGTGGCATATGTTAGGGTTAGGCTATAGTCATATGACACTTTAACTTAATAATGTCGATACAGGCAGGATTAATGTCTGCTAAATAAAACAATGACTGCGTGTGTTTTGGCAACAAACATACTGTTAGGTTCAGTTGTAGGTAATTTGTTGCCCCAAACAAACATACCCACACAATCCTAGGAGGACACCAAGGCTGATAACATTTAGACACAGCCAGGACACACACTCACAGTCGGAAGTGTCTAGCACCTGCTGTGTTTTTCTATAAAAAGGGGGTGGCAATAAGACACCTCAAGATACAACAACTGTTGCCATCCGTAGCATTTCCCAGCTCTCAATTTGTTTTCTCGTTTTATGTTTTAAATGGAATTATCAGACCATCTGGCAATATCATTACCTCTCACAGCCAACCTTACAAGGTCTGATTTCTTTACCTGATTTCATGTCAGTCTTCTGAATACAGGTGTCAGATTGACATGGCTTTGCAGGTCTGAAGAAGGGGCAGCTGTAGAAAAGCCATGGATTCCTCCCTCCCTCCCTCCCCCCTCAAATCCAACAAGCATCTGCTAATACACATTAAGCTTTAACCCTGCCCCCCATACTTAAACAATTAGTTTACTTTGACTGACTGTTTCTTCAGATTAGAATTTATGGCAAGCCTGCTATTCTGGCATTGTAATTGGTCCCCATGGTCCTCTGTAGCTCAGCTGGTAGAGCATGGCGCTTGTAACGCCAAGGTAGTGGGTTCGATCCCCGGGACCACCCATACACACACACAAAAAATTATGCACGCATGACTGTAAGTCGCTTTGGATAAAAGCGTCTGCTAAATGGCATATTATTATATTATATGTTGTACAGTTTCGACCAGAAGATTTGGGCTGGCTTTGTGTTATGTTAATGAATAATGTGTCTCTTGATTTACTAATGGCCTCCTCTCTCTCCTCTCCCTCAGAACACCACTTTCATGGACTCCCAGACAGATGACCTCTCATCAAAGAAGATCACAGTGTTCAAGGTGAGCCAACAGACCATGGGTCCATGGCCAGATAGTCAGTCACTGAAGTGTAATGGTAGTGTATTTTTTTTAAATGTAACCTTTATTTAACTAGACAAGTCAGTTAAGAACAAATTCTTATTTACAATGACGGCCTACACCGGCCAAACCCGGACGACGCTGGGCCAATTGTGCGCCGCCCTATGGTACTCCCAATCATGGCCGGTTGTGATACAGCCTGGAATCGAACCAGGGGGTCTGTAGTGACGCCTCAAGCACTGAGATGCAGTGCCTTAGACCGCTGCGCCACTCGGGAGCCCATTAGCCTAGTCCACCTCAAAGAACACATTTATACACTGTGTTATCTCCCCTTTTTATGTCTTCATAATTATCTTTAAAGTGTGCCGTGTGCCATCAATATTGACAATCTAGTCGTGGTTTACAGTGGTCAGTGAAACAGTGGGTGTACTAATGCCAGACTACAGCATACCCTTTTGTCATCAACATTTTTTCTCAGAGCACAACGTCGTCATGGCCAGCAATTTGAAAAGGCAATCTACACAGACCAAAACCAGACTCAATATATAAAGCCGGTTTCCCAGACATAGATTAATTCTAGTACTGGACTTAAAATAATGCTCAATAGAGATTGTCTGGGAAACCGGCCCATAGAGTTCTGTACACTGACTAGCTTTATTAAGGCCCAATGCCCGTCCCTCATTTGACAAGAGAGCCATGTAGACTGAAGCTCTGACGAGTCCATACATTTTACAGTACAGACCACTGTAGACTGATGGTTTATAACCTTTCCATTTCTGTGTTCAGACGATCACTAACGGTCCGATGACGATGACAGGCTCAAGGAAGCGGCCATCGGAAGGGAACTATGAGAAGGAGAAGGACGTGTGCATCCAGCTGTTTGACCAGTGGTCTGAGGCTGACCAGGTGGAGTTTGTGGAACACCTGATCTCACGCATGTGCCACTACCAACACGGCCACATCAACTCCTACCTCAAACCAATGCTCCAAAGGGACTTCATCACTGCACTGCCAGGTATGGTTCACACTGCAGTTTGATATTACTTTGTTAGTATGACCACGTCATGTATTATTGCACCAAATGAACTAGGGGTGTGAACGTAAACAAAATTGGGATCCTTAATGTTAAGAAAAATCCCAAATGGAATAATAATGTATTATTATTATAATATATTTTTCTAACATTTAAATCACAGTGCAGCTGGCTCACCTGCTCTTTCTCTTTGCGAATGATGCGATTGTGTGTTCGGTCTGTTGCGTGTATAATATCCTAGTCTATTCATTGATCATAGGCCCTGCTTTACTGAAGTTGCTAGACATTGCAAGCCACGAAATTACAAAATACAGCATTCCATTGCGAGATACAGCTTTTGATTGCCGATATAATAATAAATAATTAGTCATTTAGCAGACGCTCTCATCCAGAGCGACTTACAGGAGCATTTAGGGTTAAGTGCCTTGCTCAAGGGCACATCGACCGATTTTTTTTCACCTAGTCGGCTCAGGGATTAGAACCAGCGACCTTTCGGTTACTGGCACAATGCTCTTAACCACTAAGTTTAGTTGCCGATAGATAGGCCTAGTGCACGGTTCTGACTCCGCCTGCCAAGTGGCCGACCTGCCTATACTGTGCCCCTCCCCTCTCTCTCTCTCTGTCCCTTGCTAGCTCGCTATGAAAGATGCAAGTGTTTGTTCTCGGAAGTACGGCAACTAATCAGTCTCCGTTTAAAAATATACTGAATGTTAGGAGTCAATTCCTAGCGGAAGATGTGTTTTCTTTCTACTAAATGCCTTGGTAAGTCACAGTATTTAAACTTTCAAGTACTCTTTTAGGAGTGAGTGGTCTGCGTGCAGGCAGGCTGCGCGCAGGCAGTTCAAGGTTATTTGATTGACAGTTATGGTCGCCTAGTGATGGATGTTAGTCCTGCTTCAGAAGTGTCATTCCTTTACAGAAAAATGCCTGTTCAGAGGCACTTTGAAACTCCCGAGTGGCGCAGCGGTCTAAGGCACTGCATCTCAGTGCTTGAGGCGTCACTACAGACCCCCTGGTTTGATTCCAGGCTGTATCACAACCGGCCGTGATTGGGAGTCCCATAGGGCGGCGCACGATTGTCCCAGCATCGTCCGGGTTTGGCCGGTGTAGGCCGTCATTGTAAATAAGAATGTGTTCTTAACTGACTTGCCTAGTTAAATAAAGGTTAAATAAAAAAGAAAATAAATCTTTAGAGAAGGTTTTGTGTCTGCATTTAAAAAGCTGTAGTGTACCCTTAGACAAACAAATATGTCGTAGCCGAGGTGCTTTCAAGGATATGACTGCGGTAGATATAACTTAGCGGCCATATGTAATTGGACCATTATTCTGCATTGTGAATTGACGTGGAATTTGGGCATTTTTTCTTATTGTTTTAATGATAAACCGAGACAAAAAGGAATTTTTTTAATGCAAAATGCATTTGTCACATCCCTAAAATGAATGCACATATACAGAATATACCACAACCAATACAGTTGGGGAAAAAAAGTATTTAGTCAGCCACCAATTGTGCAAGTTCTCCCACTTAAAAAGATGAGAGAGGCCTGTAATTTTCATCATAGGTACACGTCAACTATGACAGACAAATTGAGAAAAAAAATCCAGAAAATCACATTGTAGGATTTTTTATGAATTTATTTGCAAATTATGGTGGAAAATAAGTATTTGGTCACCTACAAACAAGCAAGATTTCTGGCTCTCACAGACCTGTAACTTCTTCTTTAAGAGGCTCCTCTGTCCTCCACTCGTTACCTGTATTAATGGCACCTGTTTGAACTTGTTATCAGTATAAAAGACACCTGTCCACAACCTCAAACAGTCACAATCCAAACTCCACTATGGCCAAGACCAAAGAGCTGTCAAAGGACACCAGAAACAAAATTGTAGACCTGCACCAGGCTGGGAAGACTGAATCTGCAATAGGTAAGCAGCTTGGTTTGAAGAAATCAACTGTGGGAGCAATTATTAGGAAATGGAAGACATACAAGACCACTGATAATCTCCCTCGATCTGGGGCTCCACGCAAGATCTCACCCCGTGGGGTCAAAATGATCACAAGAACGGTGAGCAAAAATCCCAGAACCACACGGGGGGACATAGTGAATGACCTGCAGAGAGCTGGGACCAAAGTAACAAAGCCTACCATCAGTAACACACTACGCCGCCAGGGACTCAAATCCTGCAGTGCCAGACGTGCCCCCCTGCTTAAGCCAGTACATGTCCAGGCCCGTCTGAAGTTTGCTAGAGTGCATTTGGATGATCCAGAAGAGGATTTGGAGAATGTCATAGGGTCAGATGAATCCAAAATAGAACTTTTTGGTAAAAACTCAACTCGTCGTGTTTGGAGGACAAATAATGCTGAGTTGCATCCAAAGAACACCATACCTACTGTGAAGCATGGGGGTGGAAACATCATGCTTTGGGGCTGTTTTTCTGCAAAGGGACCAGGACGACTGATCCGTGTAAAGGAAAGAATGAATGGGGCCATGTATCGTGAGATTTTGAGTGAAAACCTCCTTCCATCAGCAAGGGCATTGAAGATGAAACGTGGCTGGGTCTTTCAGCATGACAATGATCCCAAACACACCGCCCGGGCAACGAAGGAGTGGCTTCATAAGAAGCATTTCAAGGTCCTGGAGTGGCCTAGCCAGTCTCCAGATCTCAACCCCATAGAAAATCTTTGGAGGGGAGTTGAAAGTCTGTGTTGCCCAGCGACAGCCCCCAAAACATCACTGCTCTAGAGGAGATCTGCATGGAGGAATGGGCCAAAATACCAGCAACAGTGTGTGAAAACCTTGTGAAGACTTACAGAAAACGTTTGACCTGTGTCATTGCCAACAAAGGGTATATAACAAAGTATTGAGAAACTTTTATTGACCAAATACTTATTTTCCACCATAATTTGCAAATAAATTCATAAAAAATCCTACAATGTGATTTTCTGGAAAAAAAATGCTCATTTTGTCTGTCATAGTTGACGTGTACCTATGATGAAAATTACAGGCCTCTCTCATCTTTTTAAGTGGGAGAACTTGCACAATTGGTGGCTGACTAAATACTTTTTTCCCCCACTGTAACTCCTACCTAACCTAGCCACCACTGCATGCTCCAAAGGAAACACATCTACAGGGGTGTATATTGACTAGGAACCAAATGGAAGCTAATGAAACAGGGAGGGACCTACCTGAATTTGTCCAATAGAAACACATTTTCGGTGGGAAAAACCTTTTTCAGTAGGCTAAACGTTTTGCAATTGTTTGCTACGGTATCTGACTAATGAACACACCCCAAGCTCTGTTCATCCACACATTCCCAATTAAATTAGTACTTCTACCCATTGTGTTAAACGTATGTGTTGCACTGTGTCTCTCCTTGTGGTTATAGCTCAGGGTCTGGACCACATAGCGGAGAACATCCTGTCCTTCCTGGATGCGCGCTCGCTGTGTTCGGCAGAGCTGGTGTGTAAGGAGTGGCAGAGGGTCATCTCAGAGGGCATGCTGTGGAAGAAACTCATAGAACGCATGGTCCGTACAGACCCCCTCTGGAAAGGCCTGTCAGAGAGGCACCAGTGGTGAGTACGGACTGGGATCTCTGGCTGGGCCACCCTGGATTACAATGAGTTTCATTCAGATCACCAGTAGAATGGATCAATATCTTTCTATCTGTTCTCAAGAACCTACATAATAGAATGTGTCCAAGCATCTTCACCTTAGGAAAAGACTATTGATGTTGTGGAGATTAATATATTTGTGTGTTTTTTAAAATAGTGATTGTGTTCTCTCTTCTAGGGAAAAGTACCTGTTCAAGAATCGAACCACAGAAGTCCCACCAAACTCCTACTACCGCTCCCTGTACCCCAAAATCATCCAGGACATAGAGGTGAGTGCTTCTGCTGCTCCCCCTTTCTTCAACCTCCCTGTCTTCTCACAGATCTTTCCTGTGTTTCCCATTCACTGACCCCCCCCCTCTCTCTTTAGACGATTGAGGCCAACTGGAGGTGTGGTCGGCACAATCTGCAACGGATCCAATGTCGCTCAGAGAACAGTAAGGGGGTTTACTGTCTGCAGTATGACGACGACAAGATCATCAGCGGCCTCAGAGACAACTCCATCAAGGTCGGTGTTCCTGTTTGATGTTGACTGAAGGGGGGTGGGGGTTGTCATCTAATGTCTACTGGATATTTTGAATACAAGATTACAATATCCATATTTAGAATACAAGAAAGTACCTTTAAAATGTGTCAATGCAATGTCTAGTAAATTTTTTAGAAATAATATTTGGGGATGAATTTGTGAATTTCTCACCCTCTGTGTATGTGTAGATCTGGGATAAGCAGTCTCTGGAGTGTTTGAAGATCCTGACCGGTCATACAGGCTCAGTGTTGTGTCTGCAGTATGATGAGAGGGTCATTGTCACCGGCTCCTCAGACTCCACCGTCAGGTCAGCAACTCCTCTCCCTCTCTGCTGTTGTCCTCTTACCCATGCTCCAGGAAGCTCCAAAGCGTGTTTAATTCAAGAGAAGAGGCCATCTGCATGTGGTATATTGTGTTTGATGGATATTGATGATCTCTCTCGGTGTCTCAGGGTGTGGGATGTGAACACTGGGGAGGTGCTGAACACTCTGATCCACCACAACGAGGCGGTCCTCCACTTGCGGTTCTGTAACGGTCTGATGGTGACGTGCTCTAAGGACCGTTCCATCGCCGTGTGGGACATGGCCTCGCCCACAGACATCAGTCTGCGCCGCGTGCTGGTCGGCCACAGAGCAGCGGTCAACGTGGTGGACTTCGACGACAAGTACATTGTGTCAGCGTCCGGTGACCGTACCATCAAGGCAAGTTTGCCCCGATGACCTAAGGTCAACTCACTAGAGCCTCAAGCATGGCAACATCTCAACAAGCATATCTTCTAGTACTTTTGCGGTAGCACAAGACTTACTAACTTAGTCTTCTTCGTCCCTAGTGGGACCTAAGGCCGCAACAATCTCTGCCACTACAGTCTGTCTTTTGCTGTAGCTTGGGTCCTGTCCCATGAGAGATCCAGCTCAGCCACCAGTCCGTCGCCATTTTGTCTTTCGTCTGCCTACCTTGTATTTTCCAGAGAGCAACTTTAGGGATCCTTTCTTGAGACATTCTTAGCACGTGTCCAACCCAATGGATCCTGTGCATCTTGATCTTAAAAGCCATTTTTTAAAACTTTGTCTTATACGCTTTAGAGATCTTATTTGGCCTGTAGATATTGCAGATCTTGCAAAGACAACCATTTGGCATCAACTCTGTTCATGTCTGTCTTAATGATCCTCCAGCACTCTGAACCATACAAAAGTAGCTACTTTACATTGCTTTAGCAGAGTCTACTGAATGCACATCCGGCTTTATTCAGCCAGGCTTTGATTTCTTGGCTAATGATAGTGTGTGTGTGTTACTTCCTGTGAGCTAGACTGATAAATGAGCGGCTTCAGTTTCAGCAACGTGTCCAGTAGAGGGCAGCATAGAGCAGGAGTTAGCGCAGTGTGTGAGGCCTGCTGTGGGAAGCACTGACTGAACCCAGAGTCCAGAGCTGAAGTCTCTCTTCCTGGGGCCAAACTGTGGCCCTGCCCTTCTGTCTCCTCATCTCAGCCCCAACCCCAGTCTCATCCCCAGCTCCCCAGTACCTCCCCCTGTCTTCCAGACGGTGGATTTGTGGGCAGCCAGGATTCCAGGAACAAAGAGACCCTGGCTAGCCCACCCATCGCCCTGGGAGACAGGCCAAGGCATTCCGTACCGAGCCGTCTCCCGCACACTATGCCCCAGCTCTCTGAAAACATTCCCTAAGTAATAAGGGAGAGATGGCAGACTGCAGTATGTGTGTATGTGTTTGGGAGAGGGAGTGTTACTCAACACCCCTAAATGTGTAGTACTATTATACCTTCATGTGTTTACATTAATGTGTTCACGCAGCTGCACAGTATCACTCTCTGACACGTGAGTGAGTGTGAAGAGGGAGAGGTGTACAGCTGGATTATAGCTCTGGCTGCAGACATTCTCAGCAGCTTCAGCGTCCGGTCCAGACAGTGATTAGTACAGATGCATTCTAATGAAGGAAAACAGGAAGGATGAGGTTTCAAGAGATGGAAAGTGAAAACTGTTAGTGTTAACATGAAGGATTATGTAGGCTAAATGCCTCTGCCTGTTTGTGTTGACCTCTGGGTTGTGTTTTTGCCTTGTCTCCCCTGCAGGTGTGGAGCACCAGCACGTGTGAGTTTGTACGTACGCTGAACGGCCATAAAAGAGGCATCGCCTGTCTGCAGTACAGAGACAGACTAGTGGTCAGCGGCTCCTCGGACAACACTATCCGGTGAGTGTGGCTGTCGTATGTGTATCATGTGTTTGTTTATGAGGGTGGAATATTAATCTGGGTGTTTATTACTGGTCTATATTTATAGAATCTGTAACCTGGAGATGAACATAATTTGTCATGACTATTCTGTCAAATGTTACTAAACTAACATGTATTCTCTCTCCTCAGGTTGTGGGATATTGAGTGCGGGGCATGTTTGCGTGTATTGGAAGGCCATGAAGAGTTAGTCCGCTGCATTCGCTTCGACAACAAAAGGATCGTTAGTGGAGCCTACGATGGGTAAGGGAGGGTTTATCCTTTTGTGGCAGGTGTTAGTCTGAGCTAATCTCTCACTGCTAATGGAGATCTGACTGGTAATGGTTTTATTCCTTCACTCTAATCCTGCACTTGGCGTCTGTTAATCTTTGTAATTCTCTTGGTTCCCCAATCTCAATCCCAGTCTCGGCCTGTTAATCAGAGTCAATTTGTTAGGCTGTTAGTCAAACTTTTATAGGCTAGAGTAAGGGGTCCTCCAGCTTATCCACTAACAAGACTTGAATACTATTTTGTTGTTTACATGATGATGATGTTAAGAGGGTGTACCTGTGCTGATCCTTTTGTAGTAAAATCAAAGTATGGGACCTGCAAGCTGCTCTGGACCCTCGCGCCCCTGCCAGCACCCTCTGTCTGCGCACACTGGTGGTGAGTCTAGTCTGGATCTAGAACATGGAGGTGGTGGAGGTCATAATTATAAGAATGGTTATTGTAGAGGATACTGATGAATATGATGTCTTTCAGGAGCACTCTGGGCGTGTATTCCGGCTACAGTTTGATGAGTTCCAGATCATCAGCAGTTCCCATGACGACACCATCCTCATCTGGGACTTCCTGAACGTGTCGACCAATGGACAGACTGAGGGCCGGTCGCCCTCTCGCACGTATACATACATCTCCAGATAGCAGGTGCACACGACTCACACACACTGTCAGGAGTACACACCTGCATACACTCTCACTAGAAATTACACACACTAGGGATGAATAGAACATAATTAAGTGATATTTTTTATGAAAAATATGTTGTTCAGATTGAAAATGTGTAGCTTTTCGATAGTTAAGATAAGCATGTCTTGTATGCACGCACATATCTTTCTATATTTTGCAGGCCAAATTTGGATTAATAATTTTGTTGTTGTTGATTCATCGGCCCTAGCAGCCATCAACTAATTGATTTAGAAAATGTTTTACCCTTCCCTAACCCCCCCCCCACACACACACACACACGGTGTCCTACAGACAAATATATGAAGTGACACACCTACAGGATCAATAGTGGAAATAGGGTGCACACACAAAAAATACAAGTTTGCTTTTGTTGAGTATTTTACATTTATTGAATTCAATAGTTGAACTGAGACTCATCGATATGACGTCACAAGCAGCATGATGAACTGCAGATGAGTGCGATGCAAGATGTTGCACTCACTAAAAATATCTGCATGGGTGGGCTTCTGTTGGCCCGATATTGCTGTTTACTTGGTGCATTGCTGACTCAACCTTTAAGCCAGCCACACTTTTTCTTCTATTGATCTTCAGTCAACAAAAAAAATGTTGGTAAGCACTGCAGCTCATATACAACTCAAACTTCATTATTTGCTTGGAGGCGGGACTCCTGACCTAAATTGAATGCACTTACAGGATTACTTGCATAGTGTGCTGAGTGTCTCTCTCTCTTCAGGGCAGGCCCGGTGGAATTTGATGTGTGCGCGGACAGTCCTAATGGCCAAGTCAATGTGCCAGGGTCAGAGGTCACGGAATGGACCCACCCTCCCTTCCCACTCCTCCATCATCCTCTTTGCACCATCTCTGCATCTCTGTCCTCCTCCTGGTGTTCATGTGGAGGAGTCATCCCTCCCCATCGGGCCTTCAGTGCTCAAACACATTGCCCCCTTACCCCCCCAACCAAAACGCACACAAACGTACTCAGAGCGGAGTCTACTAGGTTAAACTAAGCCCCACCTCCCTTTACTCTGCTCACCCAAGACAGAGGCACAGACATGGACATGAAGGAATCTGATCTGAATGGCTGGAGGAATGGAGAGAGGGCTGGAGACGGCCTGTTGAAGATGCCCTTGGGAGGAAAGAAAGGAGTAAGGGTCGGGGCTCAACTCTTTCCATCCAGACTGAGTGACAGATGCCTCAGGCCCGCCCCTTTGGGCACCAAGGACATATCAATCTTGTTATTTTCTCATATTTTGTTTGGTATAAAAAAAATAAAACTGTAAGAGAAAGCTGACGTTTATTTCTTCCCTGAAGACTGTACTGCATGGATGAGTGATGGGACAACAGTGTGCTAGTGACCTATTTAAAATTTTATATTTTAGTTATTTGTATTTTTTATTTGGGACTTGTAATTCATTTAGCTTTCTTTGTTACAGTGTACTAATAATTACAATCCCCTCTCAAATTCACCCTCTCATCCCTAGTTCTCTATCCTGCGTCCGTCTTTCACTTGCTCTCCTTCTGTCCTGTTCTGTCCCCTTCTTGCTGCCTGTCTAGGTTCTGAATGACCCCTTACTGAGCTGAAATTAGTTGTAAACAGAATTGTCTCGTCTAAAATGGTGTTGTATATTGAAAAGATTTTTTTAAAGGAAGACAAAAAAACATTAATAATAAAGTACTTGAATGTGAACCAGCGTGTATGAATGAGCAGTGTGCTTGTTCAATATCATGCATCTATGCCATTGGTACTATATGTACAGACCAAACCACCACTCAGTTGAAGTGAACCTCACATTGCTCGTCTATTAAAAATAATCCTGATCTAGAGAGGCCTGGTCTGAAAATGACAGAAGCAGGACGTGTTGTGTGTTACATTCTTTTATTTAATGAGTGTGGCTCTAGAAATTGGAAAGAAACTAGAGAATTGAGGATATATATTATTAACTCCGAATTGGTGTTTGGAAAGAGTGTGTGTGTAGTGTATCGAGGGGAGGATCAAAGTTAGTCTGCAGACGGAATGCTGTTACCCAGAAAGGGTGATCAGGAATGCAGTAATGCACTGGAACCCACATTCAGCCCATTCTCTGCCTCACACATTCTCTCAAGGAAATGTTCCATGGTGTTGGGCAGTAAGAGACTACCTCCTGCCCCGCCCTCCTCAGTACTACAGGGCCCACATGTCTGAGACGTGCAGGCTGCCTGCCTGGGAAAGACATCCCAGCTGCAGGAAATGACATGATTATGGGTGTGGCTGTTGAGGCCTTCATTCAGTTATGAAAGGGCTGCGCTGCTCACAACTAGATACATCTATAACACACTATCTGTTAGTGTAGGTACTCCCTGCTTGTTTTAGCTCATTTCCCGTTCAGTTATGAACTCAAGATGTGTATTAACCTGATCAGAATTGATTATATGTATTGGCAGCTGCATCCCATCGAGAAGGTCACAATAGGCTCAGCTTGTTTTCCAAGGGATAAATCAGTTGACTGTGGTTTGGCAGGTTCTGTGCAGATGCTCCCATTTCCAGTGACCACCAGATGGCACTTGTACTTTTTTATGGAACAGCAACGACTCAGAGCATGGTGTCTACAATGTCATGGTTGAGTCTTTTCCTGTATGGCCACAAACATGGAAAAACATTTGTTGATTAGCATATTGATAATGTGTATCACACAATATAGCATACCAGTAACATTTAGGACCATATGTTTGTATTCAATTAGGCAATACCATTGGTCTAAAACAGCTATCATACCAACAAGTTAAATAAATAATTTTAATAATAACAATGTTAATAAAATGCATATAACTTCTCAATTTCTCCTTAAATATTTTCATATGAGACAAACTTAAGATATTGTACTAACTATGTTACAGCAGCTTTCTGTATTGAGTGAATAGGCAGGAACAGTAGCTCCTAAGTCATATGAAGACAAACATAGAAATAATGTATTGAGAAACCATGACTGTCCCTCTGTAGGGTACACGTTACAGTCCAGTCGCCTTTGTTGGTTTGGGTGTTTGGTACTGAACAGTTGACCAGTTGTCTTTGGGATGTTGAAAACATGAATATTTGGTATTGAACGCTATGGTTCAGTAGTCTTTGGTAGAGCAACTTTAGTGCCTCTGGGAGCAAACACTGAGTAAAGCTGTCTTCTGTGGACTAACTAGACTGGTTGGCACTGTACATTGTAATTCAACAGTCTTTGAGACAACACTGTCTCTGGAATGGGGAGGAAAAGGGCAAGGACAACATCTTCCCTGATGTGGTCAGATTGTTTAGCTCCAAGTCTTTTGATGCACATACTGTAGTATGCACCACTCAGTTAGGTCGTTACCTGGGCTCAGCCCAGCTAACTCCTTACATTCAATTCACTGGGGGAAGGACAGTTGTCGAGTCATTTTGGTATGTGTTGTGGCATTGACTATGTAGGTGCTGTAGTAGCTGTGGGTCGGGTCCCTCTCACTTTCTTACTCCTCTTGCTGACCGTGGTAAAGCGGAAGGGCTGCAGGTCGGGCTGTTCCCCGGGGGGCAGGCGCTTCATGAAGTGAACATCCTGCTGGTTGGGCAGTGTCTGAGGGCCTCTCCTGGGGCGCCCCCTCTTGCTGAAGCCCACGTACCAGCCTGGATAGCGTGCTGACATCAGAGCTGTGTAGTGGTTCTCCAACACCATCTCAATGAAGACACAGTCTGCACTGCGATTACTAGCCTTCTGGAATACACACACACACACATGATAATGTCCAGTGTTTGACTTGGACTGAAATAGGTGCCGGTACTCGTTTTGGGTGCCGGTACTGTTTATATTTAGGTGCAGGAGTTCCACAATACTTTTGAGCTATTATTCTATAAAAGGAACAGGAGCTCAAGCAGTAGAAATGTTGAGGTGCCGGTACTCTGCTCCAGAGAGCTCCTGCCCAAGTCGAGCACTGGTAGTGTCAATATAAGATGCAAAGTGAATAACTCCCAAGTCGTTTAAATGTATACATTAAAAGGAACGTGTAGCGAGAGTCAGAATAAGAATCGTGTTTGTCTCACCTTCCCCACAAGCTTGCCTCGACGGTTCATGCACAGGTAGAAGTTGGTCTCTTTACCACGGATTCTCACCTGACTTCCAAAGGTATCAGCCTCCACAACAAGCTGGGCTTGGAAAGAGACAGAGGCACAAAAAGACAGATTGTAAAAGCCCACATGAAAAAATACTATAGTATGGTATAAATACTGTAGTATTACTATATTTATATACTGTATTATTCACTGTAGTGTTTCTGCGGACATGACTGTAGTATACTGTAGTGTTTTTGCGGACATTACTGTAGTATTTACTGTAGTATACACAATAGTGTTTTTGTTGTCTTATCTTTGACACAGAAGTGGGGGCTTTCTCCTTGAGGAAACTAAAATAGCACATTTTCCATAACCTGTAGGTAAGACTGGAGTCTGAACGGATAGTTCAAAGCTTCTGGCTTTTCTATATCATGTAGGGAACACAATATATGGTCTATACTTGGCATGTAGGTTTCTCACTCATGAGTGGCACAAATTGGGATGTGGGGGAGGGGAATGGGTGGGGTATATGCAAATTAAATACTGTAGTATTAATAATAATAATAATATGTAGTATTACTATAGTTAAAAAACTGCTGTATTTTTCAGACACTGAAGTGTTTTTGCGGACATTACTGTAGTATTTACTACAATCTTTTTTTTGCTGATAATACTGTAGTATTTACTATAGTATTCTACAGTATACTACACAATTCTATACTAAGTACTACACGGGTCGTTCCACGAAATGGGTGCCTTTTGGACATGCAAACTTTAAAGAAATTAACTTTAAAATATATTTTCTTTCAACATTCAGTTGCATGGAGGATATGTTTAGCCTATGGAAAAACACTTTTTCCCATCTCAGGCATTAAAATCCTATGAACTAAGAGCATTTTATCTGCACTTGAACCACACTGTCTGTCAACAAACACTGTTACAGACACCTATGTAACTGCCTAAATATTATTTATTAAACTCATGTTTGAGATAAATCTAAAATGTTCTCATTGATCAAGTATCCCTTGTACAAATCAACTCACATATAACATCAACCTGATAAAGTTTCCGTTGGGCCTCTAACAGGGTTGACGATAATAGGGTTGAGGTTTAGGTGAAGATCGGCCATTACTCCTCATGTGGTGAAGAGCATGATGAAAGTTTAATCATAATGAAAGTTAAATCAAATTCTAGTTTCCTAACATTAATTGAGCTAACAGGGTTGACGTGTTATTAAGCTCGACCACATCAGTCAAAGATGATAAAACAATTATAAATAGACCAAAAAGAGAGTGAAGCCTTCCTTCCTTTTCCACCATGCTGTTCAGAAGACCCAAATGATGTCACCTGCTGTGAATCATTAAACTTGGTGGAATGGTCCTTTATTTTAAAGGGGTACATTGTTTGCATAACAGGGTTAACATGAGGGACAGACGTAAATGCATCACTAATATCATGAATATAAATAATAGTCTTCAGAAATGACTTTGTCAAAGCAGAAAAATAACTAGGCCTTTACAATGATGGTGAAACTTGGATACATTTTGAGGATTAAGTGGGTTGAAATCTTCCTAGAAGTGACACAGGGTTGACGAAGGGACATGTCAAAATGCTGAATTTTGGCACTTTAGAAAGCCTTTATTCATATTAAAAATTGATTTAATTCTCTATGTGGTCTATATTAAAGTGCACATATTTTAATATACCAGGCTTTTAAAATTCAATATTGGTGAATAATAACGACCCACACAGTGTGTAGAATAGTATTTTACATTACACTACATAATTCTATAGTAAGTACTACACATGATCGAGGGATACTACAGTGTGGAGTATAGCATTCTACAGTATCCTACAAAATTGTATAGTAAGTACTACACGTGATTGAGGGATATTACAGTTTGAAATATCGTATTCTACAGTATACTACACAATTCTATAGTAAGTACTACACATGATCGAGGGATACTACAGTGTGGAGTATAGTATTCTACAGTATACTACAGCTTACTACAGAATTCTATATCATTCTATAGTAAGTACTGTAGTATTATATAGTAAACTGTAGTATTTTGTCATGTGGGAGTGGGCATAGAGATTGAGCACATAGGATGGGATGGGGGGGATTGTTACATGCAATTAGTTAATTGATGTAGCCACAATGCAGAGGTCAAACCAAATCAATAACATTACTCTCCCTCTCACTACCCAACCCCCCCTCGATCCACCTACAACAAAGCAACAAAGCGGGATAAATGGAAAATCGATGACCTTATCGATAGCGGGACTGAGTCTACCACACAAACTGCTGCTCCATCTTTCTGTTTCTCTCTATGTGTCATAGGCTTGTCTGTCTATTTGCTACTTTCTTTATGATTTTGAGGGCCATGTACTGTAGATGTGATAACATATAGGAAATTATTGCTTGGTTCTTGTTGATTCTGATTTGTATTGGCGTGTTCTGTATATTGTAGGAAGTAGTAGTACTATATCTTACCATATGTATCCCCATCGTCTCCCTTGGCACTGATTCTCCTCCCCATCACCTGCACGTGTTTGCTGCTTGTCCTGCTGTACAGCTGGTAGACTCTGTGCTGCCGGCGGCTCATGGCGTCTCGAACCCGTGTCTGATTCTCCACGTATACACTGAAATTAACATGGTCATCAGCTAAGACCTGTACCACCACAAAACAGACAGGCATGTGGTTAGAATGAGAGACTTTAATCAGAATGGAATATTAGAAAACACAATAGATACAATTGTATACACACATTTACCTGCAGGGGGCTGCAGACCACCAGTAAAGCCTGGACAGATCTGAGAGAAGGGGAGAATGGATCTGCATTGAGATTACATCTGGTATTTTTGCATTCCAAAATAATACAAAAGCAGTCTGGCTGCCACACTCCTGCCTCTTTTCTGTCTCCACCACCAATTTTAAACCAGTCTCTATGCCTCCAAAAAAGGTCATTTCTAGATCAAACCCTCACGGCAACAGACAGTGGCCATGCTGTCTCTCTCTAGGGACAGCTGCTGAGCTCAGCTCATATCTATGATGAGCTAACAGAATATCAATATTCACTAATCATTCCAGCGATCTATCTAAGCACTTCAATCTCTTATCCCTCCCTGTATAAACACAGCACACGCAGCACATGCATAGATACATAGATTACGGTACGTAAATAATGCTGAACTACTTAAATAAAGAGGGGGAAGAGCAGGAGACACGTTAGCAATAGAGAGTGTTTTTTCTTTCATATCTTCCCGTACCCCCTGGCTGTGTGCTCATTAGGGGACCCCATACCCCCTGTGCTGTCCAGATGTAGGGATGCCTGGAACGCAGCCTACAGCTGGCCCAAAGCGCACACAGATGTCTGGCCTCCAATTCTACTCAGACTACTTTTGTTCTACTTCTGTGTTACCTCAAATGAAACCTCTGTAAAAATCTGACCTGGTCTCTGTTGTTTGAGAAGTGGAGTGTAAGTTTGAGAGATACAAGGTCATAATGGTGGTGACAGGGACACTTTAAAGTTGGAAACAGGTTACTTTTTCATTGTAAATGTAATATTCGTTAACGAGTCTGACAGAATTGCTTTAGGTTTGGTTCAAGTGGATGGATGCCCTAATTTGGGGAATAGCTAATTGCTGATTATCCTCTTCACAAATCACATGATCCTGTCAAACACAGACACCCATCAAAGACACTAATAAGGTACAGTCATCATCTCATTAATTCATAACCCCTTAGCAGACATTCTGTCAGTGACAAATGTCTGGTCTTTTAGTCTGGGGAGAATGGAAAGAGGTGTCTGGGTCATGGGACATGCTTTAGTGGCCAGAGGAGCAATATGCTACAGGAGCTGACATGACAGTTTACAGGAAATGTATGACCATGTGGAACAGCCTCAGAGGAATTATACAGATAAGAAGCACAAGATTCCAACACCACATGGTACTGAAAAATAGATGCCATTTCTATACCACAGTTAGCTGTCCAGATGAACGTTTTTCATTATTACAATGGCTAAAGGAGAACATGCACCCTATATGACAGTGTATGAAACACCACACCTGCTGTGCTGGACTGATGGTCAGAGCATGCATGAAGAGAAACATGTAAGCAGACACACACACACACACAATACCTCCATTCGTTTCACTCCAGAAAACCTTAGGTTGCGCATCAAGGGTTACTGCACATTTAACTTACAACATGACTAGCGTAGAGAGGAGGGAACTCATCTCTCGTCCCGCGCAGCTACCCTGCCAGGGAAAGTCAGGCACCGTTACCGACGATCTCTAGCTGGTACTGTCTGTAATCCGTTCGTTGGAGAAGGATTTGGAGGACGGCAACAACTCCTGCGATAATTCCTGCGAGCATCAGCAGAGCACGCCGGGCACATCGGTTAGAATGCTGGCGGATGGGAATGGGTTTGCTCTGCAAAAATGGTATCATGTAGCCAAAATTTGAGGGAATGCGCGCTGGGTATGTCCCGTTTGTCTAACACCTCAATTCGCCGAAATCATGACAGGTGTTTGGCAAAATAGGACTGTTCGCAAGTTTGCCTTCTTTTTAAAAAAAACGTAGTATATTTCTACAGCAATGCCTACAATGTTTCTATGAGACAATTGTAAAATAGGCTTATTTTAAATGCAGAACTCAGTTGAACTTCTTGTCAACTATTGCCATTGTCCATTAGTTCCTATTGTCTTCTTTTCTTTCTTCTGTGTTCATTTATCACGTATAGTCGTTCAGAAAAACGGCCATTCCTAGTATCACGGAAAGTCTGTATTCAGGGAGTGAGAGCCGGGCATGAGTGGAGTAGTGGCGGGGAAGGGGAGGCGGCACGCGGCGGGTGTAATCCCAGTGATGATATAGGTGTGTCCCGCGGGAGACGAGACCACTTGGCAGGACAGAGGCGAAGGCGGAGTAGAAAGGGGAACAGATTACAGAAAGCGTCAGTCATAGCAATACCTAGTAAATCGAGGAGTCCACAAGCAATGGCAATGCGACTTTCAGAGAACCCAGTGAGTTAGCAGACACCGGCCAAGATGAAAAGTGGTTTAGACATCCAAACTGGTCTCATAGACGAGAGGTAACATAGTGAACGTAAATCAGGGACACTGGAATTAGTATAATATGTTAAGTTTGGAATGGTTACATAAGATAAAAGGTTACTTAAGGCAAAATCAAAAGGAGGGTGTATAACACGAAGGTCTAGCAACCCGAAGGTTGCGTGTTCGAATCTCATCACAGACAACTTTACCATTTTAGCTAATTAGCCACTTTTCAATGACTTACTACTTTTTAGCTCCTTTGCACCTACTTAACATGTTAGCTAACCCTTATCTTAACCCTAACCTTAACCCTTTTGGCTAACCCTTCCCCTAACCCTTTCACCTAACTCCTAACCTTAACCCTAACCTTAACCTTAACCCCTAACCCTAGCCTAGCTAACGTTAGCCACCTAGCAACCTAGCTAACGTTAGCCACAACAAATTGGATTCATAACATACAGTGGGGGAAAAAAGTATTTAGTCAGCCACCAATTGTGTAAGTCTTCACAAGGTTTTCACACACTGTTGCTTGTATTTTGGCCCATTCCTCCATGCAGATCTCCTCTAGAGCAGTGATGTTTTGGGTCTGTCGCTGGGCAACACAGACTTTCAACTCCCTCCAAAGATTTTCTATGGGGTTGAGATCTGGAGACTGGCTAGGCCACTCCAGGACCTTGAAATGCTTCTTACGGAGCCACTCCTTCGTTGCCCGGGCGGTGTGTTTGGGATCATTGTCATGCTGAAAGACCCAGCCACGTTTCATTTTCAATGCCCTTGCTGATGGAAGGAGGTTTTCACTCAAAATCTCACGATACATGGCCCCATTCATTCTTTCCTTTACACTGATCAGTCGTCCTGGTCCCTTTGCAGAAAAACAGCCCCAAAGCATGATGTTTCCACCCCCATGCTTACATTTACATTTACATTTACGTCATTTAGCAGACGCTCTTATCCAGAGCGACTTACAAACAGGTGCATTCACCTTATAGCCAGTGGGATAACCACTTTACAATTTTGGGGGGTGGGGGGGGGGTAGAAGGATTACTTTATCCTATCCCAGGTATTCCTTAAAGAGGTGGGGTTTCAAATGTCTCCGGAAGGTGGTGAGTGACTCCGCTGTCCTGGCGTCGTGAGGGAGCTTGTTCCACCATTGGGGTGCCAGAGCAGCGAACAGTTTTGACTGGGCTGAGCGGGAACTATGCTTCCGCAGAGATAGGGGAGCCAGCAGGCCAGAGGTGGAACTGGAAGCCAGTGGAGTGTGCGGAGGAGCGGGGTGACGTGAGAGAACTTAGGAAGGTTGAACACCAGACGGGCTGCGGCATTCTGGATGAGTTGTAGGGGTTTAATGGCACAGGCAGGGAGCCCAGCCAACAGCGAGTTGCAGTAATCCAGACGGGAGATGACAAGTGCCTGGATTAGGACCTGTGCCGCTTCCTGTGTAAGGCAGGGTCGTACTCTCCGAATGTTGTAGAGCATGAACCTACAGGATCGGGTCACCGCCTTGATGTTAGCGGAGAAACGACAGGGTGTTGTCCAGGGTCACGCCAAGGCTCTTCGCACTCTGGGAGGAGGACACAACGGAGTTGTCAACCGTGATGGCGAGATCATGGAACGGGCAGTCCTTCCCCGGGAGGAAGAGCAGCTCCGTCTTGCCTAGGTTCAGCTTGAGGTGGTGATCCGTCATCCATACTGATATGTCTGCCAGACATGCAGAGATGCGATTCGCCACCTGGTTATCAGAAGGGGGAAAGGAGAAGATTAGTTGTGTGTCGTCAGCGTAGCAATGATAGGAGAGGCCATGTGAGGATATGACAGAGCCAAGTGACTTGGTGTATAGCGAGAATAGGAGAGGGCCTAGAACTGAGCCCTGGGGGACACCAGTGGTGAGAGCACGTGGTGCGGAGACAGCTTCTCGCCACGCCACTTGGTAGGAGCGACCGGTCAGGTAGGGACGCAATCCAAGAGTGAGCCGCGCCGGAGATGCCCAGCTCGGAGAGGGTGGAGAGGAGGATCTGATGGTTCACAGTATCAAAGGCAGCAGACAGGTCTAGAAGGACAAGAGCAGAGGAGAGAGAGTTAGCTTTAGCAGTGCGGAGAGCCTCTGTGACACAGAGAAGAGCAGTCTCAGTTGAATGACCAGTCTTGAAACCTGACTGGTTTGGATCAAGAAGGTCATTCTGAGAGAGATAGCAAGAGAGTTGGCTAAAGACGGCACGCTCAATAGTTTTGGAGAGAAAAGAAAGAAGGGATACTGGTCTGTAGTTGTTGACTTCAGAGGGATCGAGTGTTGGTTTTTTGAGAAGGGGTGCAACTCTCGCTCTCTTGAAGACGGAAGGGACATAGCCAGCGGTCAAGGATGAGTTGATCAGCGAGGTGAGGTAAGGGAGAAGGTCACCGGAGATGGTCTGGAGAAGAGAGGAGGGGATAGGGTCAAGCGGGCAGGTTGTTGGACGGCCTGCCGTCACAAGTCGCAAGATTTTATCTGGAGAGAGAGGGGAGAAAGAAGTCAAAGCATAGGGTAGGGCAGTGTGAGCAGGACCAGCAGTGCCATTTGACTTAACAAACGAGGATCGGATGTCGTCAACCTTCTTTTCAAAATGGTTGACGAAGTCATCCACAGAGAGGGAGGAGGGGGGGGAGGGGGAGGAGGATTCAGCAGGGAGGAGAATGTGGCAAAGAGCTTCCTAGGGTTAGAGCCGGATGCTTGGAATTTAGAGTGGTAGAAAGTGGCCTTAGCAGCAGAAACAGATGAAGAAAATGTAGAGAGGAGGGAGTGAAAAGATGCCAGGTCTGGAGGGAGTCTAGTTTTCTTCCATTTCCGCTCAGCTGCCCGGAGCTCTGTTCTGTGAGCTCGCAATGAGTCATCAAGCCACGGAGCTGGAGGGGAGGACCGAGCCGGCCGGGAGGATAGGGGACATAGAGAGTCAAAGGATGCAGAAAGGGAGGAGAGGAGGGTTGAGGAGGCAGAATCAGGAGATTGGAGGGAGAAGGATTGAGCAGAGGGAAGAGATGATAGGATGGAAGAGGAGAGAGTAGCGGGAGAGAGAGAGCGAAGGTTGCGACGGCGCATTACCATCTGTGTAGGGGCAGAGTGAGTAGTGTTGGAGGAGAGGGAGAGAGAAAAGGATACAAAGTAGTGGTCGGAGACTTGGAGGGGAGTTGCAGTGAGATTAGTTGAAGAACAGCATTTAGTAAAGATGAGGTCAAGCGTATTGCCTGCCTTGTGAGTAGGGGGGGACGGTGAGAGGGTGAGGTCAAAAGAGGAGAGGAGTGGAAAGAAGGAGGCAGAGAGAAATGAGTCAAATGTAGACGTAGGGAGGTTAAAATCCCCCAGAACTGTGAGGGGTGAGCCATCCTCAGGAAAGGAACTTATCAAGGTGTCAAGCTCATTGATGAACTCTCCAAGGGAACCTGGAGGGCGATAGATGACAAGGATATTAAGCTTAAATGGGCTAGTGACTGTGACAGCATGGAATTCAAATGAGGAGACAGACAGATGGGTCAGGGGAAAAATTGAGAATGTCCACTTGGGAGAGATGAGGATTCCTGTGCCACCACCCCGCTGACCAGATGCTCTCGGGGTATGCGAGAACACATGGTCAGACGAGGAGAGAGCAGCAGGAGTAGCAGTGTTTTCAGTGGTAATCCATGTTTCCGTCAGCGCCAAGAAGTCGAGGGACTGGAGGGTAGCATAGGCTGGGATGAAGTCTGCCTTGTTGGCAGCAGAACGGCAGTTCCAGAGGCTGCCTGAGACCTGGAACTCCACGTGGGTCGTGCGTGCAGGGACCACCAGGTTAGAGAGGCAGCAGCCACGCGGTGTGAGGCGTTTGTGTAGCCTGTGCGGAGAGGAGAGAACAGGGATAGGCAGAGGCATAGTTGACAGGCTGCAGCAGATGACTACAATAATGCAGAGGAGATCGGAATAAAATGAACTAAACATCTGGGAAAGGAGAGAGCGGGGCCTCCCTCACCACAACTCCCAAATATAACTCTCCCAACTTCCACCTCAGAAACTATAATTGTTGTAAACTACAGCGGTTCAATGTTTTCTAGGAATAGACTAACCTAGTTTATTCAGCTAGCTAACTAGGTGCAGTATTATTCCGTGAAAAACGTCCGGGCACCTCGTCATAAGACGCCACAGCCAGCTAGCATGCCGGTCTCCAACAGCAGGGTTTAGCGCCAATACTCAGCCACAACAACCACCAGTGTATCAACACACAAGCAGATCGTCCGTGTCTAACGTTGTGGGTTAGTCCCGACAGCTTGAGCGAGTCCGTCGTCAACTTATTCAGCCAGTTAGTTAGCAAACTAGCTAGCCATTGCTTTCAGACAAAGAAGAACCCCTCCTTTCACGGCACGAACACACAGAGAGAGCCAAACTAACGTTAACTAGTCACCCATGTCCCGAATTCCTTGAGCGACTCGGGCTATCAATATGTAAAAAAAAAAAAACACAAGTGTAGGTTATGACTTACCCCTAGCAGCTACTGTTAGCTAGCCAAGTGCAAAGCTAGCCACTGAATTGACTCAGCCAGTTCGCGTCTGTTCGCTCGGTCGTTCCAGCTATTGTTTACAAGTAGCTATCCAGGTTGCAACAAGCTTGCTAATTTTCGAGCACAGTAGCCACTTGCTGCCTAACGTTAACGGTTCAGACAATGAGGTTAGAAATCAGCTGAATGGTAGGCAATTATTGTATGTTATTATTGTAGGCAGCCAGCTGGCGTAATTACAGGCACTCTCAGGCGTGAAACAACTATACCGTTGCTAATAGCTACTCGCCAGCTAGTCTAGGTGGTGAGTTAGCTAGCTAGCTAGCTTCGTGCTACACCCGGCACCGCCGAATACAATACTAACCTACAATAATTACATACAATAACTACATACAACAACCCACGATACCTACCTACAATACCTAACTACAATCTAAATACATAGTTTAAGCCTTACTCGACAAAGCCCAAGCTATGTATAAAGCCAAACTTACCCGACGCCAAGCTCCAAGCTCCAAGCTCCAACTACAGGCTTCACAGTAGGTATGGTGTTCTTTGGATGCAACTCAGCATTCTTTGTCCTCCAAACACGACGAGTTGAGTTTTTACCAAAAAGTTCTATTTTGGTTTCATCTGACCCTATGACATTCTCCCAATCCTCTTCTGGATCATCCAAATGCACTCTAGCAAACTTCAGACGGGCCTGGACATGTACTGGCTTAAGCAGGGGGACACGTCTGGCACTGCAGGATTTGAGTCCCTGGCGGCGTAGTGTGTTACTGATGGTAGGCTTTGATACTTTGGTCCCAGCTCTCTGCAGGTCATTCACTAGGTCCCCCCGTGTGGTTCTGGGATTTTTTGCTCACCGTTCTTGTGATCATTTTGACCCCACGGGGGTGAGATCTTGCGTGGAGCCCCAGATCGAGGGAGATTATCAGTGGTCTTGTATGTATTCCATTTCCTAATAATTGCTCCCACAGTTGATTTCTTCAAACCAAGCTGCTTACCCATTGCAGATTCAGTCTTCCCAGCCTGGTGCAGGTCTACAATTTTGTTTCTGGTGTCCTTTGACAGCTCTTTGGTCTTGGCCATAGTGGAGTTTGGAGTGTGACTGTTTGAGGTTGTGGACAGGTGTCTTTTATACTGATAACAAGTTCAAACAGGTGCCATTAATACAGGTAACGAGTGGAGGACAGAGGAGCCCCTTAAAGAAGAAGTTACAGGTCTGTGAGAGCCAGAAATCTTGCTTGTTTGTAGGTGACCAAATACTTATTTTCCACCATAATTTGCAAATAAATTCATTAAAAATCCTACAATGTTATTTTCTGGATTTTTTTCTCTCAATTTGTCTGTTATAGTTGACGTGTACCTATGATGAAAATTACAGGCCTCTCTCATCTTTTTAAGTGGGAGAACTTGCACAATTGGTGGCTGACTAAATACTTTCCCCCCCCCACTGTATCATACGTTTTGCAAAATCATAAGATATTGTAAGTTTTGCAAATTCATAAAATATTGTACGAGGATTTACGTACATACGAGGATTTACGTACAGAACAATAATAAATGCTCTGAGACCACATTGAGACATCACACTGTGAACTGAACTTCCTTTTTCCCAGGCTATACTGTAAAGCTATGTAAGCTTAGAATCAGAAGACAAGCCCAATAGAATGCAGATACGTTTACTTTAGGTGTTCTAACTGGACAGTTTTATCTCCATCTCTTCATTTAAAGACTCAATCATGGACACTCTTACTGAAAGTGTGGCTGCTTCGCGTTATGTATTGTTGTCTCTACCTTCTTGCTTTTGTGCTGTTGTCTGTGCCCAATAATGTTTGTACCATGTTTTTGTGCTGATACCATGTTGTGAGGCTGCCATGTTGTGTTCCTACCATTGTTGTCATGTGTTGTTGCTACCATGCTGTGTTGTTGTGTGTTGCTGCCATGCTATGTTGATGTCTTAGGTCTCTCTTTATGTAGTGTTGTGGTGTCTCTCTTGTCGTGATGTGTGTTTAGCCTACAATTCGTATGATATGTTATGAATAGCAATTCGTACCATATGTTACGAATTTGCAATACATATGATATGTTACGAATCCCAATTTGTTGTTAGACATTCACATTATACACCCACCCATCCACCCCGACCAATTTGATCATCCTGGATTTTCGTTTACTATGTTAAGTCTAGTCTCTGTGTCAAGTGTAGTGGTGACTGGTGAGTAGGCTACCATTGCATTTGCACTACACAAACATGATGGGTACATTGAAGAACTGCTCATGGTTTGAGAGGGGGACACATAGTAGTAGCCTATAGTCCTGCCATCTTATTTAGTTTAAAGTTCTGTGAGGGTGGGTGTGCGTAAGGTATGTAAGCAAAGAGTAGAACCCAAAATGAACATTTCTTAGGGATTTAACAACACCGGCAGATCCTCACTCCCCTCCACCACAGAACCGCAGACACATGGTCAGCCAACCATGCTAACCCCTACTACCCCCCTCTCTCCCTTCATCTCTCTCTCTCTCTCTCCCTTCCTCTCTCTCTCTCTCTCCCCCCCTCTCTCTCTCTCTCCTCCCTTCCTCTCTCTCTCTCTCTCACACACAGACAGATATCCACTGTTTTCTTTTCTCACTTTTAAGGATGATGAACTACCTTAGCTGGCACCTGAGGTAGAGGTCACATCAGGGTCAGTAGAGTTGATGTTACACATTTAATTCTTTCCAGGGCGTTTGAGTGTGAAATGAGTGAGTGCGTCCCATTAGTGTAATTACACAGACTAAAATAGGCAGCATAGGCCTATGCCTACTGTATATTGTCTGTAGGTGTCATTCCAATTATCATTGTAATACCCAGTGCCATGGTCTCATTTGGTGCACATTTGAGGATTATTGGGTCCATGGGAGAAACCATCTTGCTCTGCTGCAATAGTGCAGCCTATGCAGACTGCTTTAGGTAAGCGGTACCTCACATTCAAGTTTTCAGCCATTAGCATTAGCTCCACCTACCGTATAGGCCTATAGTCTGCTCCTTGAAATAACTAGGCTACATTTACATTTACATTTACATCATTTAGCAGACGCTAAATATGGCATAAAATTACTGTTCGTTGGGGTAGGCCTAGCTGTCAAATAACATTTACTGTGTTGAGATGTTAGGCCTCAGGCATTTGTTTGCCAGTTAGTTTGGATGCAGTAGAGATGATTAATGTGGATCAGATGTTCTTCTGACACTTAACCCCCCAGATGAAACACATAGTTGTATGATTAACAGGGCTTGGTGGCATTGAGCCTGCTAGCCACCACTAGCCTCCATCACCACTAGCCACCATTACCACTAGCCACCATCACCGCTAGCCACCATCACCACTAGCCACCATCACCACTATCCACCATCACCACTAGCCACCATCACCACTAGCCACCATCACCACTAGCCACCATCATCACTAGCCTCCATCACCGCTAGCCACCATCACCGCTAGCTACCATCACTGCTAGCCACCATCACTGCTAGTTACCATCACTGCTAGCCACCATCACCACTAGCCACCATCACCACTAGCCACTATCACCACTAGCCACTATCACCACTAGCCACCATCACCACTAGCCACCATCACCACTAGCCACTATCACCACTAGCCACTATCACCACTAGCCACAATCACCACTAGCCACCATCACTACTAGCCTCCATCACCACTAGCCAAAATGTGCCAATGAACTAAGTGCAGCAATATAAGAGTGCTGTGAGAGACTCATGGTCTTGTTAACTGGTTCCATATGAGACTACTTGGCCTAGCTGGGCCTGTGTCGGGCTGACCCTATTCACTGTTTTGGGCCTGGCGCCACCAACACACTTTCTGTCTTCTCTCATTTGGGCTGTCATGCTTTACCTGACACCTGTACTGTGATTGGATAACCTTTTGTCTCGACAAACAAATTATACTTTTTTCTCGTCTCGCCCTCGCTATGTCTGTCTCTTTGTCTATTCAGTAGAGGTCCCACACCCCAGACATTGTTATTTTTGAAATGTTGAAATATGGAAGAAAAAAAAAACAATGGAAAACTGGACCCATTTTAAACAAGCTTAATCTCCACGGTGCAAAGAAGGATGAATGATCTTTTTTTTCTGTTACAGTGTGTTAGCCATTTTTTTCCACTGTGTTACGTCAGCCTAATGGATATTATGCATACATGTCAGACTGAGTAGTATCTATCTTATAGTAGAGTTTTATGTTTTGCATGTGTCTGTTGGTATCTTGTAAGATGTCCATCTCATTTCAGTAGCTGCATATGTTCAATATCAATCTACACTGAGTGTACAGAACATTTCCATGACATAGACTGACCAGGAGAATCCAGGTGAAAGCTATGATCCCTTATTGATGTCACCTGTTAAATCCACTTCAATCCGTGTAGATGAAGGGGAGGAGACAGGTTAAAGACAGATTTTTAAGACTTGAGAAACTTGAGACATGGATTGTGTATATGTGCCATTCAGAGAGTGAATGGGCAAGACAAAATATTTAAGTGCCTTTGAATGAGGTATGGTAGTAGGTGCAAGGCGCACCGGATTGAGTGTGTCAAAAACTGCAACGCTGCTGGGTTTTTCACGCTCAACAGTTTCCCGTGTGTATCAAGAATGGTCCATCACCCAAAGGACATCCAGCCAGCTTGACACAACTGTGGGCAGCATTGGAGTCAACATGGGCCAGCATTCCTGTGGAACGCTTTCAACACCTTGTAGAGTCCATGCCCCGACGAATTGTGGCTGTTCTGAGGGCAAAAGGGGATGCAACTCAATATTAGGAAGGTGGTCCTAATGTTTTCTACACTCAGTGTATATCAGCATACTCAGTATATCAGTGTGCCCTCTTCCTTTCTCTCTCCCCCCCCCCCCTCTCTCTCTTTCTCTCTCTCTCTCTGTCTCAGACACGCGCACAAACAGTTGGTCTTGGCTCACCCTCTGTCTTTCCAGACTTTGAAGGGAGTTCAGACGTCTAATATAAGACAGGTCCCCACCACAACAAAAGATCTAACTTTGACTTAGAATAAACAATATCTCTCTCTCCCACCCTTTCTGTCTGTCCCCCACTCCCATTTTCCCTTCTTGGTGTTATTTCGCTCTTGGCAAGAGCAGAAGTATGTGCACTTGTTATGCGTTTTCCATGGTAGCCTTTCCTCTGGAATAGATTAGCAGCAGTGAGTGAAAGGGTGAGCTGAACAAGTGAGAGAGAGACATAATGAGGTATAAGGAGACAGGGGAGACATTGGGCTGAAAGAGATGGACTTCATTTGCCTGATTCATCTGGTGCGATACACATCTTTGTTTTATCTGCCTAGTTTCAAACACTCCTTGTTTGTGCTTAAATACATCTATTTATTGGCTTGACAATATTTTGAAATACTTGTCTTCCCTGCCATGTCCAACTCTTTCATTCTAACTGGTTGAAACATTCTAACTGGTAGAGTCACACACACACACACACACACACACACACACTGGCACTCCTGGACTAGGCGAGCAGCAGCAGATGAAGGATAAATTGGTTATTGAAACCTACTGGTAGGAGATATGTTATGAAATCGAAGTGCGGAGTCGTGTATTTGCCTCTGCATGACCATGACAAGAGAAATACGCTGGACTGATCTAAACCAAGCCTATTACAGCTACACAACTAAATGTAATGGAAAGATTTGACTTGCTATTTGCTATTTATCTGTTGGAGTGACTTCAGACGAAAAGGAGAAGGAAAAGATGCAGTTTATGAATTGCTAATAAATGGTAGAGTTTCTTTTAGCTTTGTGGAAAATGTGTTTAACATTCAGACAGGGACGTCTATCCAGCTTGAATTCCCTGACCCTGTTGGGTCTTGGCATAAAGAGGCCTCCTGTCAGTCATATCTTATTAGAGCCACAACGTGATTGGCTAAGGGCCGCTGGCACCCACCCAGTAGAGGAAGTAGTGCAGTGCTGCTGGGCTGTGGAGCAGTGGAAACTGCACCGTGCTCTGGGGTTGTGTTGAAGGCCTGTGTTGTTGCAGAAGGTTGCCCTGTGTGTTCAGGAGGTGGTGTGGGTTTGGTCTACTGGGAAATAGTACCACACTCTGCCGATGTGGGGTTGGCCTCTAGGGTTGTACTGTGCTCTGGGAGTTGTGTTGCTGGACTGTGTTGGGCTGTTTTGTTGCCAGTGCTGTGATCTTTGGTAGAACAGACACTTTTATAGGCCAACACACGCAATACACATAGAAACACATACTGACACACAGAGATACTGTGCAGTAAAAGGGATGAATGATAAAGAAATTGTAGTGTATAGTCGATGCAAAAAGTTTCTGATTTCCCCAGAAACAAGCCTGACATAGCAAATGATCCCACTTGGAGTGGTTTAGCGGTATATAATATTGAAAAAAAGTAGAATGAGTCAGTGATTGGTACATGTAAATAACACTCACCTCTTATATACACAGCATGATGTATTAGAAGAATGACTGAGTGCTACATGGATGTTGGTGTTGGCAGCTGGTCATTACAAAATGTGTCAGTTCGACATAACCACCTGAGGTAATGTGCAACAAAATACAGTGTACGAAAGTAAGAATGACTGCGTGTATATTTTCTGTATCTGAGGTCAATCAGGTTGAATCGATTTCACAGATACATAACATTCAGGACTTTATAGGAACACACATACACACACACACACACACACACACACGCACACACACACACACACACCCACACACCCACGCACACCCACGCACACCCACGCACACCCACCCACACACACCCACACACACACACACACCCACGCACACCCACCCACCCACCCACCCAAACACACACACACACACCCACCCACCCACCCACGCACACACACATCCACCCACCCACACACACACACATGCACACCCACGCATACCCATGCACACACACACAGAGCATTTCATCTAGCTCCACCTCCCCCTTCTTTCAATGGCACTGAGCAGTATGTTGTTTATGATCCCTCAACCTGGGTAAGCACTCATACTTCTCTCCAGGAAGGCTCTGTAAACCCCTATCCCCAACACACACACACACACACACACACTTACCATCGTTTTTCAGAATATATTCACTTAACTTAAATAGAATTTGTGTCAAAGGTCATGTCTAGTTTCTCACAGCAGATATTCTTACCAGAAATGAGCTCAAAATAGAACAAGGAAAAGGGAAGATGGGTTGGCAGGATGGAGGAGATTAAAGGAGTGGAGAGAAGAAGGGAAGCCAGAATACAATATGGACATATACAAGAAGATACAAGGCCTTTAATGTATCCTGTGATTTATTCACTGTTGTGTCCAACTTCAGCATGTGCAGGCCTAATAACTTTGTTATAGCTGTGTAGACACAGTTGACATATCAGCCTAGTTGTGAAGGATGGTAGTTGAGCTTTTGGGTCAAAAAACAAAACAGTGTTGAGATGGAAACACACCCAGACATTGGATGGGCAATTGTATGTAGCCCTTGTTTGAACACAGTACTTTCAGACTTATTCCATGTACATAGATAGAGCATTGTCCTCCTATGCACCATGGGTGTTATTCAAGTAACATTTCACCATTCCCATTTTTCACACATAAACATAGGCTGCTGGGGGTGTTTTCAATCAACATTTCACAATTCCCATTTTCACAATTCCTAGCTGGGGGTTGAACGTGAGGTGGAAACATGCACATAACAAAAGGGTGACAGGTGAGAATGTGGCCTTGGATAATAATCTGTGGCCTTGAACAGGGTTCATGTCAATATAATAGTGTCAAGAGTATATTGTCATTACACTGTACTTGCATTGGAGTGCTAGGAAGTTGTATTAACATGAGCTAATAAACAGTAAAAGCTGACAGCCAGGTAAGACTGATGAAGACTCAATGCTGCCGCTTTGAGGGACATAGTGGAACTGCACATCAAGTAGCCTACCATCCAATCTCTATTTTATCTGCCTAGTTTCAAACACTGTTTGTGCTTAAATACATCTATTGATTGGCTTGACAATATTTTTAAATACCTGTCTTCCCTGCCATGTCCAACTGTTTCATTCTGTCTGATTGAATCATTCTAATTGGTTGAATCACACACACACACACACACACACACACACACACACACACACACACACACAAATGATATGTATACCTTCCCATATCTTTATTTACTTCTGTTTTGGTATAGTAACTAGCTGTGTCTGTAGGCCATATTTTACATAACACATGGTTTGATCCTCCACCACCATACTCTCTGACTTTGTGTGCTGATCTCTGACTCTGTGAAGGGGTGAGACAGACACTTAGGACTTTCCTATTGATATACAGTAGCTTTCCTTTTTCTGTGGGAATCCTCCGGTTTACACAGCTGAGTAACAGGTGCTGTGGCTGCCCTTATCGTCCTCTACCCTCCTTCCCCTCCTTTCATTCTCTCTCTCTCTCTCTCCCTCCTATAATCTTTCCCTTTGGTCTTTTTCTTCCCCACTGCTTTTGCCATCACCCACTGTCCTTCTCTTTCCCTCTGCCTCTCCCTCTCTCCTTAACAAGGTCTCTCCTTTAAGTTCTTCACTTTTCAGACTTCTCCTTCCCATCAGCCACTGTCTCTTGACATGCCAGCATAGGATGAACGAAAAAAGATAAGAAGCTGCAGTCGATCCCTCTCTTTACCCACTGTCATTATCTCAGGCACATCTCAATAAGAGACATTTGTGTAGGCATACATTTGATTGACAGTTGGTGTAGACCTACCTGTATGGCTGATCCCATAAATGTTTGGACATGTGTGTTGTTCATGTGTGTTAGAGAGAGAGAGAGAGAGAGAGAGAGAGAGAGAGAGAGAGAGAGAGAGAGAGAGAGAGAGAGAGAGAGAGAGAGAGAGAGAGAGAGAGAGAGAGAGAGAGAGAGAGAGAGAGAGAGAGAGAGAGAGAGAGAGAGAGAGAGAGAGAGAGAGAGAGAGAGAGAGAGAGAGAGAGAGAGAGAGAGAGAGAGAGAGAGAGAGAGAGAGAGAGAGAGAGAGAGAGAGGGGTAGTACCCACATTCCTTTGGCATTCCTGACATTCCCTGTCTGTGGCACCCTGCTCCACTCCATCTCTGTACCCTGAGAGAGAGAGAGAGAGAGAGAGAGAGAGAGAGAGAGAGAGAGAGAGAGAGAGAGAGAGAGAGAGAGAGAGAGAGAGAGATGCAGCAGTGAGAGGAGTGGTAAGCAGAGGAAAACTCAAAATTCCTTACCATCTCTATTTCTACATCAATCCTTGTCAACAAGTAATAGGAACAAATGATTCACTGTTTGTTACAACTAACCGCACTACTCAACCAATCAATATCACTACCACATCTAATGCACACACAAACCTGAGGGCATTTATGAGTCACAGATGCATTCAGGACTGCATTATTTGAGAGCCTCCCATTGACTCAGACTAATGACGCTAATCTAGAGTCTCTGTCTCCCTCTACTGGCCTCCACAGGCACCCTAACGAAATATCCTATGATTGCATCTTCTCCCGCTGTAAATTCCTCTGAGCGCCACCGCCTTCATCAAAGGTATACTGCTTTTTGACTTTGATACGCCAGATGGCGCAGAGACTATCGTTTCCCCCAGGCATTTATCACGATCACTTGTAATATCCTAGCAGGTAACACACTACCAGACAGTAAAACGTTGGAAGCATTATTGAGAACATCTATAAATAAATAAATATTCGATTAATAGAAATCGTGTGCATTTCATGATATTGGTGGGCCATTAGTGTAGGCCTTTATCTTAATCTAACATACACCCTTGGAGTTTTACTGGAGGATTTGAAAAATAAAGGATTAGGTCTAACACTGATGGTAAACACATCTAAAATACCGTTTACTGTATGTACCACATCTGCAGCTTTACAGATTTGCTGTAATTAAGACCAAGACCAGATATATTGCTACATACCCTACTTTACTTTTAGTATTTGTTTTATAATGGGTGTGTGTGTGTGTGTGTGTGTGTGTGTGTGTGTGTGTGTGTGTGTGTGTGTGTGTGGTATTCCCTTTGTCTTTTTATCCGTAAATGTGTTTGTCACGATACCAACCGCCACTTAGCAGTTAAGTTATGTTTCCGCTGTGGGTAAATGACGTTAAGCATGCACTTAAAGCATGTGGAAAACAGGTCAATGCAACTACACCAGAGAAAACCGCTGTGTATCCCACGGATAGCCCCGGGTTTATTTCTCACAAAACATCTTAATTCCTCTGTTCGCTAATGATCCCGGATAACTTCCCTCTAATCCCCACTCCATTAATTAAAAAGAGCACGAGCCCACGGAAAACCTCGCCATCTGCTGTGGTTTCATTCCGGTAGACAGATTGTGTTTTCAGCTTATTTAAAACAAGGGGATTGGAGAGAGTTTTTAGAGCTGGCGTGTGATGGAGTGATGAGAGAAAGGATGACCTCTCACTGGTGAGGAGACACTGAGCTCCATCATATCCTCTACTCACACAGCTGGAATAGCCTAGCCTATAGCCTACTGAAAACGGTTCATTTTAGTAGTCTTTTTTTTTTTTAGCAGACGCTCTTATCCAGAGCGACTTACAGTTAGTGAGTGCATACATTATTTTTTATTTCTCATACTGGCCCCCCGTGGGAATCGAACCCACAACCCTGGCGTTGCAAA